>NW_004797695.1:382482-409794 GCF_000002075.1 Aplysia californica
CGGCAGTGGACGCTCCATCTAAACAAAGCTTGAGTGCCGTGAACGTAGTCTAAACAGCGCCTGCAAACTGCATTCAGGGCGCCGTGAACGTAGCCTGCCAACTACATTCACGGCGCCGTGAACTTAGCCTGCAGACTACGTTCACGGCGCCGTAAACGTAGTCTGCAGGCTACGTTCACATCGTTGGCAGGCTACGTTCTCGGTGCCCTGAATTGCCTGAATGCAGTTTGCAGGCGCTGTTGCTGTTGAGGCTACGTTCACAGCACTAGAATCTAGATCTAAAGCATCATTTAGGGGGAGCGTCCACTGCCGGTTTAGTCCGCCGGTTTTAGTCAGTGACGACAGTGACGTATAGGCCTATTTAATATTTGGCCACCTCTATTTTCACCCGGGATGAGAATAGTGCAGGCTAGTCTTTTGGCTATTCTCACCCGCTGCACGTTCACCGTTATAGCCTAGATCTAGGCCAACAAATTTTGCGTTCACCCTAAACCACAGAATTCTACACTGTGATAACAGAAAAATTGTAGAATTCTGTGCCGTGAACAAACGTTCCATTACAACTGTAGTGTAGCCTTCTAAAAGCGTACAATTCTAGTCTAGATCTAGGAAATCCGAAACGTTACCGAAAACACGTCGTTCCATGTGGGTATCCCAGGAAGTGATGACATCACATTACTAAAATTAGCAGCCAATCAGAAAGATGCGTCTTTTCTACGTTTAACGGCATGTAGTAGAGCCTGTTGAACTATATGGTAATGAACGACATTAATGCGTGGCGTGCAGGCTAGACAAATCAGTTTTGGCAGGCGGGGTTGTAAATAGTTGGGAGGAGATCTTTCCAGTATTCGTTCTGACGTCTCTTAAATGTGTCCACGTTTGGAGCTGACACCACGGATTCTGGAAGATTGTTCCAAATAGTATTAACCCTATTCTCAAGAAAGTTTGCCCTCACACACAATCTGCTTCTTTGCTTCTGGAGCTTCTCGGAGTTGCCACGGAGTTACATTGTGTGGTTGTTGCCTTTGTAAACGCTGGTCTTACCGTGATGTAGTAGCCTTTGATATACTTTTACAACATTTCTATCATATCACCACGTAACCCACGATGTTCCAGGGATGGAAGCTTTAGTTTTTTCAGTCTTTCAGAATAAGGATGATAAAAATGCATTTATGCCTACTAATTTCAATTGCCGTATCTCGCGTCCGGGCGAGACTTGGGCGCGACCTTGTGGTAGAAAGAAAGAGGGAGAGACAGAAAAATAGAGAGAGAAGGGGGGAGGGGGAAGAGTGAAGGAAAGAGAAAAGGGAAAGAGAGAGAGACAGATAGAAAGAGAGAGAGGGGGGGGTGGTTGTTATATTTAATTAAAATAATTGATTCCCGTCATTTTCTCTCAGTGTCGGTTCCCAGGCTGACCCGGTGCAATACAGTCATTATTTTACACGTATGTTTTTATGACCAGTCCAGTCGCATCTTCCGAATCCCACCTTCTGTTTCCCATCTCTCACCTCTTGTTTCCTGATGTACCGTATCCAATTTTCCATACCCTATATCCCGACTTTAACGTTAAAATTCTGTTAGAGGTATCTTCGTTTTCCTTCATCTCATGGGATGGAACACTTGAAACTGGCCAAGATATTAATACGTCACTATCGTCACTGACTTAAACCGGCAGTGGACGCTCCCCCTTTAAAACGAATCTTTGTGCCGTGAACGTAGCCTCAACAGCACCTGCAAACTGCATTCAGGGCACTGTGAACGTAGCCTGCCAACTTCATTCATGGCGCCGTGAACATAACAACTGCGTTAAAATTTAAATACGAAGTGACTATTTATCCGAACGCTCGTGAAAATAAACTTCTTGATCTCTGTTTCTCCTAACGGTTTCCGTTCTCGAGATTTTTGGATTTTTTGGCGAGATTTAGGTCTTCCTTTCATTCTGCCATTAGACTGCAAGAAATGGGAAGAAGCATTTTTTGCATTAAATTATTTCTAGAGATCTAAATCTAGAGATTTTTAATTTATGTCAAAATATTCAGATACTTCAATTGTGATTGAGGCAACGTTCCCAGACTAAAATGCCTTCAAAAGGTACTGCGAGAAAACAAAACTGCTGGACTTTGGCAGTAACTTATTTTACATTTAGTCACCCCTAAAGCAAAAACTAAAATCCTTTATGTAAACAACAACAAAATCCCTCCACGCCCCCCCCCCCCCCCCCCCTTTCGCACCTCACACACACACACACACATGCGCGAGTGGGGGCCACTCCTTTCGCTAATAACCAACAAATCTCGAGAACGGAACCGTTCTGAGAAATAGAGTTCAAGTTTATTTTCCGGCGCGTTCGGAGAAATAGAGCCGGCCTTAAAATTAGGGAAGAGCAAGGGGAGGGGGACAACGGTAGTGAACACAGGTTCAGTGTAAACAAGCGATACAATTGTCATGAATAGTGAAGAAAAATGTGTGAAAAAAAAAAAAGAATGAGGTAGACTATAATTAATTTCTTTTTTTAAGTGCAAGTGAAGATCATATAAGAAGATGATTTTTGTTATTTTCTTGTCGTCTTTCCGCGGTTTATTAAATGTTCCAGTTGGCTTAAAATAATGTCTCTGAAGAACATTTTTCTTGACTCTATAAGCTTTTTTGTGTACTTGAAAGCATAAAAGATAGTTCGATACAATTGTATCACTATACTTTGAAAAAGAAGGATAGAGAGCTGACCGATGGTCATTAAGAGTAGTAAGAGGGTTTTTTTTAAGGCAGCTGTCGTGGAAAAAAAATCTACGCACATTTTCAAGACTTGTTTTTCTCTTAAAACCAATCAGGGAACAGCTGGGTCATGCCAGAGAGCACAGACTCTTGCACTCTGCTGGCCTTGCTTCTCTCTCTCTCTCTCTCTCTCTCTCTCTCTCTCTCTCTCTCTCTCTCTCTCTCTCTCTCTCTCTCTCTCTCTCTCTCTCTCTCTCTCTCCCTCCCTCCCTCCCTCCCTCCCTCCCTCCCTCCCTCCCTCCCCCTCCCTCCCTCCGTCCAAATGTTTTTAAAACACATATTGCGGCATAAATGATGATAATTGATATGGCAAGTACAGAATTTCGGGATGTAGACTTAAATGCTACGGGTTTCGCAAGGGTTAAGTTGGAAGCACTCTCTAGCTCGGCACCCATCGCAAATCCGGTAGTTTTGAAATTTGACACCTTAATCGGAATGGCGGTAGAGCTAGAACAGGTCCAAATTCGGAAACTGAAACTAGATCTAGATCTACCGAGACAGAAATTGTATTTTAGTTAATAGGCCTAGACCCCTGTGGCAAGAGCCGGTAGATCTCTGTCTTCGACATGTCGTGAAAACATGCATAGCCTTTTTTTAAACCGTGATAGGTCGTGAAAACGCGTGTAGAATTTTTTTCCACAACAGGTCGTGAAAATGCGCATAGTTTTTTTTTCACGACATGTCGTGAAAATACCAGCTTCCTTTTTTAAAAACAGAATCTTTTTTACACTGAGAAAAAGCGCTAAAAACAAGTTTAAAAGTCTAAAGAATGCCCTTAAAATTTGGAAATTACTACTTAGTTGGCTTTACTCTTGAATAACTATGAACAGTGAAAAAAACCCAAAGAGAATGATGTATGATTTGTCTAAATTCTAAATATGACCAACTAGCCCCCTTTCGATGTAAGGAATGATCGGTGCATTAACATCAACTGAAAGTCATTAGCCTTATAAATATATATATTTACACTATACTGGAATGGAGCAATAAATCTTGAGAGAAAAGTAACACGTGTTTCCAAGTTGCCAGATATATAATAGATGTATAGATTGATTCTCTCTTCCGCTTTTGTGGTTCTACACTCCAGAATTTCAAAGGCTAGTGAACGGAAACCTCACTTGTTTACAATGGCGTCTTAGAAGATGGACTTTCCCAAGATTAGATCTAAACAAAACTAATGAAAAACTGAAAATCAAACAACAGTGACTTCAGGCTCCTCAATGAAACTGCACCCTTTAAATGATTCTGAATCACCATTGATTTTGTCAAATTCGAAAGTTAAGTTGTTTGGAAGTTTTTGGCAGCCAAAATGACGAACTTTCACAAATATAATATAGATAGCAGCAAAGATATTGCCCATTTTGTCAATTTCGGGTTATCCTTGAAGGTGATTTTTTATCCTGTACCTCTATAATAAATACCCCAAAAATATTTCAGTGACTTTGTAAAGAGGTATTTTGTAATTGTGTACATTTTATGTAAAATTCCCCACAATTGAAGTATACCACCTTTAAAAAATATGCTTTTTTTGTAGAGTAATGGTCATTTGTGTTGTAAAGTTGCATTTTGGTGTCACAAAAACTCGGGGTTAAAATGGCCTGAAATTGGCCATATTTTAGATATGAAAAATCATCATAACTTTTTAACCAAATATATATATATATATATATATCAACACAATTTAAACTGTTTTATGATCATGAAGGCAAGGGCTTTTAAATAAAAGTATTTCAAAGCTGAAATTTTCACTAAACAGCCTAATCTTAAAGCCTTTCCATTTGCCTTGCTTTTGATAGAAAAAAATATCCATTTATCTTTTGTACAAGTCAAGATATTGGCGAATGAAGGAGATGGGGGTCTCCTGGTTTCAGAGGTAGAATTAGCGAGAGAATGGCCGCCAAATTGCGTTATTTATTTCCTTAGTGTGAGAGTCCGTGGAAGCTGCAAATTCACATCTTTTATGCCTTTAATCAACATTTTTCAGTAAAAGCCACACAGAAATGTGTTCTTGAATGGGCATGAAAGGTGTTGAGTGTTGAGCCAAAAAACAAAAATTCAATAAAAATTTCAAAACCTACGGGAAAATGCCAGTTTCTTCACTTTCATTATTTTGACGAGCGCCTGATTTCATCACAGTGCCTCACAAATTATTGAAGATGAGTTTTGATTGCATTGTTTTGGCCAGTTAGACTGAGTGTAGGCATATCAATCTTTACAATCGGGTACAAACAACTCAGACATTTCTGGTATTTTATCAAATGTTAGGCATCGTGATCAAATCAGGCTCTTGTCAAAATAATGAAATTGAATTGGCATTTTTCTGCCAGTTTGGCAATTTTTATCAAATTTTTTTTTTAAATTGGATCAACACTTTTATGTATGTCCATTTAAAACACATTTCTGTGTGTAGATTTTGCTGAGGAAGGTTGATTAAAGACACAAAAATATTTAACTTTTCAGTTTACAAGGACTATTAACTCTTGTCCTGCATCTGTGCTGAGATGCGAATCTTATCAGCAACCAATTACGTCGAACGTTCCGGGCAGGCCGCCGGGGTCAGTCAGTACGTACTGTTGGTGTACAGCCTGCGCGCCGGGAAACGTGTGTTTTCGCCATGAATACCGTGGGAGTGTGTTAATCGATGATGAAAATAACGCTCTATCTTTCATAGTTTTCTATTTATAAAGTGCTACAAACACATGAATAACCCCCTCTCACAAGCTGATAAGACATTACGAGTAGTTACACCCATTCGAATAACCTTTCTAGATGCTCTTGTTGTTGTGAATGAGCTGGGGTTCGAAAGGGGATAATATAGGTCAATTTCCGAATGTTTTGCACTCAAATTGTTCTTTGTACTTGCACAATGGTATTCATCAAAATTATCAAACAAGCTTATTTTTCATCAGGTAGTATCATTTCTTACAAAATCAAGCTCATTTTAAAGATTTTGTATAGAAAAATGGAAGTCTTGTTTCCTGACTATCCTTTCGGGCTCCTCATGTCTAAGTGGGTCAATTTGTTCTATAATTTCATTTGACGAACATCTAGAACTACCAACTTGGCGTGTTTTGAATGAGACGTATGCCTCGATTACGAACCAATGCAGGCGGTTCTTGAAGAAGGCCACAAACTCAAGCAGACTGACGCACACACACTTAACTTGCATGAATGGAGATCCGACGCGGGACCCGAATTGGAAGTCTTCTAAGGAAGTCACAAAACTTTTGTGGCTATTTTCTCACTAATTTTACTCCTGAAACAAGGTGACTCCCACCTCTTTCATAACGAAATGTCTCAGTTTGTATCTTGGATAGATGGGTATTTTTTCACGGAAAGCAGGAAAAAAGAACTAGCTAAAAGATGATTTCAATAACTCCACATGCCCAAAAATTGATGAGGGCCTAATTCCACTGTGTCATGACACAAAGGTGTTTGACACTACATCCGTTATTCGGGTAAACTGATTTATAACAAAAAAATTAAGAAATGTCTGTCGGGTTTGTATGGCAAATGGCATGAGCTATCCATGATTTTGAGGTTTCTGCTTTTGTGTTATCTGTGCCAGACTGTGTATCTTGTTTTCCTTTTCCAGTCTATTTTGTTATGTCCCCACCCCCGCATGTTTACTCTGATAAGTTATGAAGATCACCTAAGTGAGGTGAAGAATTTGTCAGGGAATGAAATGATTTGCTGTTTTTGTTTATTCCACAGAAAAGTTGTTAGTAGTCCTGAGAGATGGTCGGACTCTAATTGGCTATTTGAGGACAATTGACCAGTTTGGTATGTTTACGTTTAGTTCAGGTTTAACCCCATTACTGGCATGTTCCGATTAAACCGACACTTTCTGTGGGGTCAGTCGGTTAGTGCCGATATAATTGGAGCTTATGAAAATCAGTGCTTCCTATCTTCCATATTTTTAAAGAAATCCCCATTTTCTTCTGAAAGTTCCGTGACTGTTGCCCCATCATCATCTATTATTCGTAAAAAAGAGATAGCGTAGGGTTTCTGATGTCCTGTAGAAAAGAATCTGTACTCGCCTTCATTTCATCTTGGATAAGTTCCGGATATTTATGGTAACTCTCTCAGCAAAATTGCACACATTTCCTGCAGTCAGCCATCACCCCTCCATGCATTCATTGAGGTTTGGTCAGCAATACATTTAAACCTGCAGATTGGTCAAAATCTGGCGAGCTATGATATCAAGCTTTTTGTGCCAATTTCTTCCTTTCTGTTTTGTCATTCGCCCTTTCTGTCTATCTTCGGATTGTTGCTGCAAGTGGAAAGTCTCTGCGCTGATCAGGTATTCTTATGTCTTGACCTTGACAATATGTCTGTGTTGTTTTTTTGTCATTCTGTCTTAGAGTTAAGCTGAAGGGGACTACTAAGATATATGGGAATGAACAGGTCAGCCAAGGGAGTTATTAAAAATTGTTTGAGCATTCAATCTAAGTGGTACAATAGTTTATTTCTTAAGTGCACCCCTTAATTTAACTTCAGTTCTTGTAGAGCCAACAGAAGCCATTTTGTTTAAATTTTATATTAACTTCAAGGGTTGTTCAGATATATTTTATATACCCCACCTCCATTCATTTAATATGGACAATGTATTGTAAATATTTTAAGATTTGTAGAAATAAAACTTCTTATGTGTGTATTTTCTCTTGATCAGCCAACTTGGTACTGCACAGGACTATTGAACGGATTCATGTGGGAAAGAAGTATGGAGACATCCCAAGAGGTATTTTCATAGTGCGAGGTGAAAATGTCGTTCTTCTTGGAGAAGTGGTAAGTGAAGTGTATGGCAGTCTTCATTAGATCAATGCATCCTTGCCGTCATTTTAAAAAGTACAGTGTGTCCAGTTTTCACAATTTTATAGGAGAGCCAAAAATCTGAATGTTGTTACACAGAAAACAAATTCTTTGCAAACATCCCAAGCCGGTATTTTTAAGAATACAATTTTGATAATAACTTCTGTCAGAAACAAAATTTTCAAAGTAGCTGAACGGAAAATTTCTCTGTTCCATATGAAAGGTCTGTGAACTCTGTGTCTCCTGAGAATTTTGGTTCCATTCTTTTACCTCTCTGTCAATTTTTAAGGAAATAGCAGCTGTTTTTGATAGAATAAAATATTGCTAAATTCGCTAACTGGCTGCTACCCTATGTTTGACAGATAATTAATTAAAAGAGTACCAAGTGCACCAAACATCTTCACAATAACAAAGCACAGTCACTTTAACATAGATGTGGAACCTGATTTTTTTTCAGGACTGTGAGATCATTACAAAACAGTATTTTATTGCCTCAGACACGATGATCTGTCGTTATTTCGACAAAAACACTTTTAACGCTGTCCCGGCCGGCGCGCACCGGCCCCCGCAGCGAGCAAGTTGACTCTATTCTGTAGTGAACTGAGTGCTCCCCGCATGGAGGGTCACATGCTTTCATAGTTTGGAAGGATTGATGCAACATAATTCCAAGCTAATGTTTTTGTTCTAATAGAAAATGAGCTGATCTTTCTATCTGTACCCCTTTTTAGCTGTTATATTACATATTTCGTGTTAAAAATGATCTTTGAAAACTTTGACACTATTTTTAAAGGCTTTCTGTTTAAACACCCAAAGGCAAAAAATGTACCACTGGAAATCACGTTCAAATCTCTATAGTTCTCTGCCAGTGAAAAGACAGTATTTAGTCATCATCTTTCCGCAAAGCTTTTGAATGCTTGGGTTTTTATTTTTTAACCGGCCGACCTCGCATTCCGACCAAGAGGGACTTCACTTTCCTGGGTGATTCTCCAGCTCCAAATGCTCTGATATAAAAACAACTTACACCACTGTAACAAAGAAAAGCTGGATTTTTTAAAGGTGTATGTATAGCATTTGGTGTTTTATAGCAAAAGAGCAAAGAAACAGCAATCTGAATTACCCTGATTTTATAGAAATCATGCACTTGGTAGGCCATGATGCCGTGTTTAGGCTACCTATTAAAATTTTAAGTAAATGTTGTCTTCTCGGTAAGTTTTTTGGCTGTCCTGTAAAATTGTAGAAACCGCACATATTATTTTTTTTTTATGACAGCAGATCTTGTGTTTAGCTTTGTCTCAGTTAGTTTAGGTGTTCATTATAATATGGCCTGACGCCCTGCTTGTGTGGGATTTAATCTATCCTGTGAAGGGCAGTCTTTAGTTTGAATAGCTCCAGCTTTTTAAAACTGTAATGTTTGGTTAAGTTTTGCAGTAATTTTTTTTTCAAGTGTGTAAGTGCTCAATATTAGGCATGTATCCCACGGGGGGGGGGGGGGGGGCACTCATGGCCTAGAGGTTAAGGTGTTCAAAGGTCCCGGGTTCGAATCCGGGTAACGACGGAAACATTTTCTTCTCTAAAAATTGTCTCCTATCACCTTCTTTCCTTCTCTCTGGCAATATTCTGTCATCTGCTTTCATCTCCACTTTCTCATCCCTCCCCCTCTCCTCCTTTGCCCCCTCCACTGGTCTCCTGACTCTTTCTGCAGCCTTTCTACTGCTACTCCTTGGCTCTTTACTGCTGTCTTTCAGCCACACCCCTGATCTTCTGGTAGGAAGGATCTACACCTAGCCTTCTCGGACAAGGGCGAAAAATCTCGGAGGTCCCGTGTGCAAGTTGCGCGCGTTAAAGATCCCTTGGTGGTCCAAAATTGATAAGAGTAGGCTTTGGCCGCCACCCGAGCAAAATTCTAAATTTCCTACCGATTGAAAATGTTTGATGTGTCCTGCGCGCTCATATGACCTTATGCAGTTGCGAGCCCCGTAAAACGCTTACCAAAAAAAGAACTCTGAACCATTGCTAAAAAGAACACTTTATCGACATCTTTAGTTCCATTAACAATGTTGTTGTGCCAGAATTTGGCAATTTCTTCTATGAAACAGAGTTACAATGGTTCCATATAAAGGGCGATAATCACTTAATCCACGATCTTATAAATGTCTAATAATGATGTTTCAAGACAGTCCGAAGTGCCTGGCAGTCTCTGCACTAAGTTGGAATGGGTTTTCAACATGAGTGTTGACAATAACCTAATTCTGATGTTGAGTTGTCACCCTTGGTTGCCTACATCTCGGCTTGCCTTGGACAGTTCTAGTGGTGTTAAAACGTTTGTTCAAGCGTTAGATGGTTCCTCTGCAAACATTTACGAGTCTTGCAACTGCAAAAAGCGCAATAAAAGAATTTATCATACACACAGCCCCTTTATTTTCTGAACTTATCATTTTTTAAATTTTGAAAACAGGAGAAAAGGGTACCCAACAGTTAAAAAGTACGAATTTTATAGTGTGTAAGGTGTTTACACATTGTCTACGTGATTCAAAGCAAATTTTGTGTGTAGGAAGCGTTGATTTCAACACAGACCGAGAGAAATCGATACCAGCACTTTGTCCACGTACTACTTCCGGTTTAGGATTTCTTTTGTCTGCTCTTGCACAAGAAGTTTCATAAGTCCCACAAGTCATTCTTTTAATTTTGACTGCAATTCTTATGCTATACCGAAAATAATCATAATAAAATGGGTTTGACAGAACTTTTGCAACTCTGTATATAATGACTTGTCTCCTTTCTTTACCTTAGCCTTAGTCATGTTTAACGAGAGGTCGGATCCAACGAGGACAACAAGCCAGTCCCGGCAACCTCTTTGAATGCGACACCCACTGTATAACACAACTAGCCCAAGGTATCGATAGACATGGAGCTATGGCCAATGTGCAAGTCTAGTTGGAGCAACAAAAAACATTCTTAAGTAGTCTTCACTTTATTGTCCACATGTAATTCATTAGCTTTTTGATGAATGCATATATTCAAGATTTTTCATTCTTCTTCTATTAAGCTATTACTCTACTCTTACCTACTGAGCCCAGAGCTTAGCATTCAAGAATGACCCGTTTGGGTCAGATTGGATATTGGACTTTCGCACTTACTCTATTGAGATTTGATCTGCTCAATGAAAGTTAGACAAAAGCAATGATAATAATAAATGATAATGATAGATATTACCTCTTAATAGTGCTTTATCCCATACAAGTATAAGTCACTCGTATAATAATTTTCTTTAATGTGTTTCAGGACCTGGAAAATGAAAACAACCTGCCCTTGGAACAAGTGGATATTGACACCATTCTGGAGCTGCAGAGAGCGCAACAGATGGAGCGGGAAGCTGAGCAGGAACGAAAGAAAAAGGCTATGGCAGAGCGTGGGATTCACATTGATCAGGCCATTGATGACTTTTGATATGATTCTTATACTCTTGAGGTATTCTGGGAGGGTTTTTTCCACCATGAATAATGAATGAAATTCTTGTGCTGACATTTCTCAGCTGAGTGTTGTAAAATGTAAACCATGTTGATGTATAAATTTTCATTTTTTTGTGTTTTTGCAATCCGATAGATGTTTTTGGTGTATGTGAGAATGCAAGAGTAGTTTTCATTTATAAATGAATAAATTGTACTTTTTTTTATCTTCCGACAGTTTTTCATTGTGATAAATTGTGTTAGATAAATGTGTTCACAGTCACTCTCTCCCTCACAGGCTCAGACAAAATAAATGTTAATATAACGGCTCTTTGTTTTGTTTTTTCTCTTTGCATTTTATTTGTCCTTCAAGCTCTGAATAATTGCAATATAATAAAGGGGTGCACATGATACCATGTGGCATTGGCAGTACATATTCATTGAGAGTGCTAGTAAGTGCTAACAAGAGTTTTTATCTTTTTACCATTTCTGCATGGGACTTGCCTTTTTTTGGTAGCCTACATGAAGTGAACATTACTATATCTAGCAACCAGTCAAAAGTGTGCTGCTTTCTATGATGAGGATGAAGCTGTCCTTAGCTGAAAAATAAAAAAAATGTTGATACTGACCTGGACTTTTTGTCTTTTTCATCAGTTATACTAAAGTATTTATGTGTGCACCTGGAGAAAGGGGATAAAAAGTTGGCCCGTATTGTTTCAGGCTACAGGCTGATAAAGTAAAAAATCAATTTTTTTTTTACCAAATCACCATTTCTGAACCATAAATTAAAAGAATTTTCATTTACTTGATTTCTAAGTCTTTTAGTGCTTTTTATATGGAATTGTTTTGATGGCAGGCTGTTCTTTAACCTTTACCACACGCTGTGTACCAAAAATGGTACAGGACATTTTAAATTTCGTTTCATTCTGTTATTGCTAGCTTCACGTCTATGGGCAGCTAAGAAAGCCTCAAGTACTTCATTTCCGACATTGAAACAATGACCTTTAGAAGTTTTGGTCTCAAGTTTTGAACTTGATAACCGTTTTTTACCCTACCACCTATTCGTACTTCGTGTCCCAATAATGGCACACACTGGGAAAAACTGCAGACCCTAGGCCGAGGCATCCAAAAATAAATTAGCACGCTAGGTCATGACGATGCAAGTTCAATTTTATGCATGCACATATGTTGCTCTCTGAGGGTCCCGCTATCTAATGCTGGGGAGGCTGCTAAGCGTGTACGTATAGCAGGGTTACATGCTGAGCGTGAAGCCAAACCCCAACATAATTTACGTAATCTTAGTAATATTTCCAGTTTACTCACCCTTCCTTGTCGAAACAGTTCTCCGTTCTCTCTTTTAATGGTCGCTATCTTGAAAAAAGTTAATAACGCTCTCGATTACGAGTTGTTCCAAAAATGGTACACGGCGTACACGCTGCGTAGTAAATACCGACTTACAGTAAATGTTAAAAAATTGAAAATGTCTTTCAAAAAGTGACTAAAATCTATGCTTGGTATCTGTCTCCTCTTCGCCAACAGTTTATTTCAAGTGAAGTCGAACCTCATCATGTTACACCAAAATATTCACAGGGACTTCCCCTGCATTTCAGATAGCAGTATACATCAACGTATCTGTGCCTGCAAACAAATCGCACTACTTTTATGCATCCTTACAGTAGTGGCCATTTTGATGTCTTTGCAATGCACTGTTAAAAAACTTTTCTCAAAATCATATCTACGTCACAAAAGGGGCAATATCTCGGGGAAAAAAACTATGTGAGATACATGTACCCGAAAAATTAAAAAACCTCTGTGTTCAGCATTGAATTTTCTTTACTACATATGTATTAAACTGTTCATCTAAAAAACTTTGTGCCTTTTTTCAAGAACACACATTTGTTAATGTTTTTCTTGCCCTGCAAAATTTGAGTTGACATAGAACAAGGGACTGCACTGTGTCTATGTGGCTGATATGTGTCAGCCTGCTGCATGTTGCGGGGGGCTCTCGTGGTCTAGAGGTTACAATGTTCGCCTCTCATTCAATAGGGCCCTGGTTCGAATCCAGACAGCAACGGAAATTTTTTTCTCTAAATTGTTCTCCTTTCACCTCCTTTCCTGCTCTTTTTTAACAATGTTATGTCGTCTGCTTTCGTCTCCACTTTCTGTCCCCACCCTTCACCTTCTTTGCCCCCTCCTCTGGGTTCCTGACTCTTTCTGCAGCCTTTATTCTGCTACTCCCTGGCTCCTTCTTGCTGCTGTCATTCAGCCACACCCCTGATCTTATGGTAGGTAAGATCAAACACCTAGCCTTCTCTGATAAGGGCCACAAGTTGGAGGTCCCATGTGCAAGTCGCGCATATCCTTTGGTGGTAAAAAATCGAAAAGGCTGCCACCCGGGCAAAATTCAAACTCAATTCCAACCAAACTAATATGTTAAACGTGCCCCGCGTGCTCATACGACCTGATGCAGTTCGAGTGCTGTAAAACACTTACCAAAACAAAACTGCATGTCGCTTGAGACACACTCTTGTGATGGCCATTTGACAAACAGCTCGATGGAGGTAAAATGAACTAGTACAAAGAAAAGTAAGTGGGTTGATGGCAGGTGCTCTGGTGTGATTTGCTTCTTCTTTTCTATCAAAATCGAACTTCTATTGTCCTTATAATCTTTCC
Source organism: Aplysia californica (assembly GCF_000002075.1). Lineage (NCBI taxonomy): Eukaryota > Metazoa > Mollusca > Gastropoda > Aplysiida > Aplysiidae > Aplysia > Aplysia californica. The sequence goes on from NW_004797695.1 coordinate 396,186, forward strand.
TCTTTTTCTTTGCATGTTACATTTTGTAACATTTCTAATCTTTAGCACTTATAGGTTATATGACCTATTTGTTTTAAAAGTGCCTAAAACTCTTACTAAAATTTTTAAAGAGCGTAGTGGGATGAACCAAGGGGAGAAAAAGGAGGTCTATATAAATTGAACACGGACTGACTTCTTCGGGCGCTCCATAAGCTCACTTGGTATCATGTTGGACTGCGGAGCAGATGGCCCTGGTTCAAAGTTTAAAATGGCATTCTTGTTTTGGATGTTTAGGAGAGTTTTTAAGGCTCTCCACCCATTTGGCTTGGTCATATTATAATTACAGACGAACATTTAATTCGGAGGTCCCACTTTGTACAATGTATACCTTACAATTACAAACTTAGTGTTGAAAGGGGTGTTAAGTCTGTCTATACAATAACCAATGACTTCTTATCTTATCTCTCTTTTAAATGAGAATCGTTGTTGGGTTTTAGTTTTAGTAAGGTTTTACGGCGCTCGCACCTGTGTAAGGTCATATAAGCGCCAAAGGTTGATTCAGTAGAGAAGTCTAAATATATGGGGAATCAGGATTACTCTGTTCACCTCTCTAACCTCAACAGCACAAAGTCTGCTTCGTCGACTATCAAGGCAACCCGGAAATAGTACAGTGGAAACCTGATATAACAGGGATGGTGGGACCAAAGAAAAATTCCTGTTAAATCAGAAATGCAAGGGAAGTAAGCATATGTCGACTAATCCAGCTGTATTTCTTCATAGGTAGTTTCCCATGGCCGGCGCATGACACTTCACGCGTGCGTGTAGTTAGGCGTAAGGCTTGATCGAAGTCGGCAGCCCTCTCTCGCTTCACTCACTGCATGTGCCAGTGGCGTGGTTTGCCTGCGTGGGCTTGCTCCATCACTGCGTTACTCTCTCTCTCTCTCTCTCTCTCTCTCTCTCTCTCATTCTCTCTCTCACTTTATACACATTGTTAACTAGCCTTTGTCCCTGCTATATGACCGATTGGACTCCGATCAGGCCCTGTTATTGCCGATAATTTAATATTAATAGCGACAAAGAGTAGGAAGGGGGCTCTCGTGGCCTAGAGGTTAAGGTGTTGGCCTCTCATTCAAAGGTCCCGGGTTCGATTCCGGGTAGCGACCAAAAAATTTTCTTCTCTAAAATTGTCTCCTTTCACATCCTTTCCTGATCTCTAACAATGTTCTGTTGTCTGCTTTCATTTCCACTTTCTGCCCCCACCCCCTCACCTCCTTTGCCCCCTCCTCTGGGCTCCTGACTCTTTCTGCAGCCTTTCTACTGCTACTCCTTGGCTCCTCCTAACTGCTGTCTTTCTGCCACACCCCTGATCTTCTGGTAGGAAAGATCTACACCTAGCCTTCTCGGACAAGGGCGAAAAATCTCGGAGGGCCCGTGTGCAAGTTGCGCACGTTAAAGATCCCTTGGTGGTCTAAAATCGATAAGAGTAGGCTTCGGCCGCCACCCGGGCAAAATTCAAAAATTTCCTACCAACGAAAAAGTATTAGGTGTGTCCCCCGCGCTCATATGACCTTATGCAGTTGCGAGCGCCGTAAAACCCTATACTAAACAAACAAAACAAAGAGTAGGAAAAAAACGATGATTTAAAAAAATCCCTGTTATTAACCGGATCCGTTTTTACCGGGCGTGTATGGGTTCCACCGTAGTTCACAAGAAAGTGACACACATACAAAATTACAAAAGAGGTAGAGGAAAATGACGATAGTAATGGTGGGGAAAGAAAAAGCAGCAGTCCCTCCTATGTTGTTCCGGGACAGTATGAGCATGACACTGATAGATCAGCCCATTTACAATTCTACTGTGCGTAAGAACATGTTAATATCCCCCCTTTGGGAATGGCCTAAAGACACTTCAGTCAGCAGCACTGCCCTGGGGGAAACTCTTTGATCTTTTCAAGAAACAAACATGTTTAGTAACATGGGTTCATTGTTTTCTTACAATGCATGACATGTATTTTTTTTTAATCTAAGGTGGTCAAGGTAAAAGGAGTTTTTATTTTGATCGTTTTATTATCATGAAGAAAAGCAAACAGAATTTTTCCCAAATGGTTGGCTGAGGTAACTAGAGTTTTGAGATAACCGAGGTTGTGCTGTATGGAGCATATAATAATAATAATAATAATAATAATAATAATAATAATAATAATAATAATGAAGGTCATTTCTATAGCGCCCACTCCCATGTAAACACAGCTCTAGGCGCTTTACATAAATGCATGTACAAACAACATTCACGCACGCTACACACACGCACAATACACACACTCATACACACACACACAAACACACACACATATACACATACACACACAAACACACACATACACACTCACGAACACATAACACGCATACATGTGCACACACATGTATGCCAATCACACACACACGCGCGCACACACACACACACACACACACACACACACACACATACACACACACACACACACACACACACACACGCACACACATCTACTTGCTTATCACAAGCACACGCTTACACATCGTCACGAAATGAGCATAAAATAATATACACAATGCAATTCACAAAATACATAAATGGATACATAGTCATTTACATAGCATTGTACTGAACATGAACTACTGACATAAAAAGGATGTCATTAAATGTGTCTTTAAAGATTTCTTAAATTTAGACTCAGATGTTGTATGTCTCAAGGGTTGGGGGAGAGAGTTCCAAACTGACGGAGCAAGGTGGGCGAACGATCTTTCAGCTAATTTTTTACCCCCTTTTCTAGGAACTCTTAAAAGATACTGATCGCCTGATCTTAGTGATCTGGATGGAATATAAATCTGGATGAGATCACTAAGATATGAGGGAGCTTTGTTATTGACACATTTATGACATAATATAGCAATTTTATATGACATTCTAGCTGACACGGGAAGCCAATGCAACGTTTTTAACATGGGCGTAATGTGGTCCCTCTTCTTTTTCTTTAGTACAAGCCTAGCAGCATGATTTTGAAAACGTTGTAACTTGTGAAGAGTGGTATTTGGTAAGTTAACTAGTAAAGCATTGCAGTAATCGATGCGCGAAAACAAGAAAAATGACACGAGCGTTTTCAACGAGTATTCATTCAAAAACATAGACATATGATCAATTCTACGCAATTCACAAAATAAAATGGTACATAAATAATTGATATGATGTTCCATTGACAATTTTGAATCAAAATACACTCCCAGATTTTTTGCTTTATTAGTAAAATACAGTTTTTCATTTTCAGTACAAATATGATCAATGTCTACGGGGATATGGCTTTTCTTTGGGTTACATAAAAGAATTTCAGTTTTATTTTCATTAAGCTGGAGCTTATTATCAACCATCCACTTTTTGATGTCATCAATGCACAGACCCATGGTAGTAAGCAAGGTTTTAACATCTGCTGGTGGAACAGATTTATATAACTGTGTATCGTCAGCGTACATATGATAATTCATATTGTGCTTTCTAATCACAGTTCCAAGCGGCTGTGTATATAACGTATACAAGATTGGACCCAATACTGAACCTTGAGGCACTCAAAAGTCTAGCTTAAAAATTTTCGAAAGAGAGTCGTGCACAACCACATATTGTGTACGGCCAATCAGGTAGGACCTGAACCAGTCAAGAACCCTGCCAGACAGGCCAAACGTGTTGAACAATCGTTCAATAAGAATAGTGTGATCTATAGTGTCAAAGGCAGCACTAAGATCAAGAAGAGAAAGAATTGATATTTTGTTCTCATCCGCCTCACACAAGAGGCCGTTATATATGTTCAATAGCGCAGTTTCTGTGTTATGAAATTGCCGATAGGCAGATTGATATAATTCATATAAATTGTTTTCTTTTAAATGATTCTTCAATTGAACCAAAACAACTTTCTCCAAGATTTTTGATAAAAAAGGAAGGTTGGAGACAGGTCTGAAATTCTTGAGCTCCACAGGGGAAAGATTTGTGGGGGGTTTTAGAAGGGGAATAACTAAAGCATGCTTAAAGAGTGATGGTACTACTCCAGACTGAAGAGACTCATTAATGATAGTAGTTATAAATCCAATGACACTATCAAGATGTGTGATGAGCAGTGGTGTTGGAATGGGCTCAAGACTACATGTTTTATGGGGTGATGACATTATGATTGATCTTACATCTTCTTGTGTTACACATACAAATTCATTAAAGATTACCCCAGAAAATGTTTCAAAACATGGTGGTTTATGGGTATTCGTGTCAATTTTTTTCCTGATCGTGGATATCTTGTCTCTAAAGTATTGACCAAAAACATCAGGAAGGTCACTTTTAGGTACATTCGAGGGAAACTTGTTGCTGGCTGGATCTTTCTTACCAGACAACTGATTTGTTATACAAAATAAAGCTTTAGAGGTGGTACATTCATTAATTTTTCCGTTATAATACATAAATTTGGCAGATGTTATTAACGATTTCACTATGTTGTTACAGTGTCTATAAATGTCCTCATGAATTTTCAGCAATTGTTGATCTCCAGCGTCTTTCTGCTCGTCTACGTTCCATTTTAGATTGTTTAATTTCCAAAGTCATCCACGGGGCAGAAGGTCGATTAGTCACTGTTCTGGATTTGACCAGTGTATGTTTGTTTAGTAGTTCACACATCTTGGTGTTGAAAATGTCTACCTTCTCGGAGGTTGAACTGTCTATGAATTTTAGAAGCTGGCGAATGTCTGCTCCAAACATTTCATTATCAATGTCCATTTTCCGGGTTGTAATTTTGCGGTGTCTCAGTTTGGGCTTCCCTATACGAGTTATTTCAAAGGACACCACGTAGTGATCAGAAATGCATTTGTTCTTTACTTGAATCTCACCGATTTTATTGACACTGTCCGTAATCACCCAATCTAATATACTGGTACAATGTACATTTTCGGTGTGATAAGGTTTATTTTGTTTGGTGGAACAACATATTTTAAGGTTTAATTGTTGTCGATGTACGACTCTAACTGTGTATCTGCCAAATTAGGTCAAACAGCTTTTTTTTGGAAAACTGTAATTTGTTTCTTACTATCTTCTAAAATTTCTCAACATGTTGTGTGAGCGTTCTTTTTGCTTTATTAAAGTATCACCATTTTAAATTTTTATTAGGGGCGGGGGGGGGGGGGGGGGGGTTAAGTGTTTTACGGCGCTCACAACTGCATAAGGTCATATATGAACGCCCGGAGCACACCGAACATTTTCAATTGGTAGGAAATTTCGAATTTTACCCAGGTGGCGGCCGAAGCCTGCTCTCATCGATTTTGGACCTCCAAGGGCTCTTTACTGTGCACGACTTACACACGGGACCTTCGAGATTTTTCGCCCTTGTCCGGGAAGGCTAGGTGTAGATCTTTCCTACCAGAAAATCAGGGATGTGGCTGAAAGATAGCAGTAAGAAGGAGCCAAGGAGTAGCAGTAGAAAGGCTGCAGAAAGAGTCAGGAGCCCAGTGGAGGGGCAAAGGAGGTGGGGGAAGAAAGTGGAGACGAAAGCAGACGACAGAATATTGCAAGAGAGAAGGAAAGAAGAGAAGGAGACAATTTTAGAGAAGAAATTTTTTCCGTTGCTACCTGGATTCGAACCGGCGACCTTTGAATGAGAGGCAAACACCTTAACCTCTAGGCCAGGAGAGCCCCCCCCCCCCCCCCACACACACCATTCAGTTGTAATTACAGTTGTAAAAAACATTATTTCAGATAAAAGAAGTGTTTGACTTAATTTGTCAGACACAGGTTTAGAGTGAGACACTGATATGTCGTACTATAGTATTGACGCACAAAAAATGTTCCCACTGGGTTACTCAATCTTATTAAAGTGTCTACTAGCTCAAAGTTTAAAAGAGCAGATATAAGTACCGTAAGTTCATTATCTTTGCTTATAGCTTTGGATAAAAATACATGTAGTTCATATGCTCAAGTTGTTTTAATCTTTACAAAGAAAATATTATTCATGCCTGCCCTAATGTCATGTTCATCCATGAACGTCTACGACATTGGCTCCAGAGAGACATAATTTTGTGACAAATTTCTCGTTGGCATGATTGTATTTAACAACATAGATTTATAATTTAAAAAGGCTGTTTATCTCCTGGATTTTTACTATACACCATTGTTGCAATACTTAGTGAGCTGTTGAAGAATTTCCTCATCTGATCCCCTCCACATAACACTTAGCTGAGGCCATATCCGCTGAGCGTGATTGATCACATAACGGTTTTCAGGGTTCAGAGATAATGCATGATAACTCATTGTGTAGGATTGTGCAAAGCGAGCACATATGCACAACTTGAGATGGCGGATCTCCATCTGACTCAGTGTCTTGTGTCTCAAGTATCCAGCCAGAATTCTCGCACCTGCTTCCATCGGGGGCACACCGTTCCGGTTAAGCATCGCGTATATTATCGCTATAGCAACCTCAAAGATGTACAGAGATACTGTGCTGTCGCCGAAATCGATGATGCCAACTAGATGAGTGTTTTTACAAACATCTGCATTGAGTGTTGCGGAGGTTGGGGTCACTGCAGTTTTGCCAGTTTCTTTACTGAAAGCTGTTGTCTCACACTCACAATTCCTTCCGGTTTCAGTCCTGAGGCCTTCAGTTTTCGTCTGTCCAAGTGAAACAGGAGTAGGCTCATCTTCAGAGACTAGTATGTTGCCATCATTGAAGTCTCCATGTATTAAACCTGAAAAAAGTATTAGTTTCTTGAAGGGGTGGTTAGAATTAGAGGGGTGGACGATAAACCTTGTCACTTTATTAATCCCTTTGATTCTGAGTTCAAAGAAATTGACAGCAGTGCCTTTAAAAAATCAGGTGGTTAAAGTAAAGAGGAACCACTTTTTTAAAACTCATACTCATAGTGCATGTATCACATTTTGTTTATTGGGTGCTAGTCAAATACAAAATAGTTTTAGTTAAAAGGCCACTTATCACTTTCCCCACGTCTGCAATGCTGGCTCTTGACCTTTACACTTTAATTCATAATGTGGTCGCATCACTGTGTATCTGTCCCCGCAAAATTATGCAAATTTAGATTGCCAAATTATGCAATACAAATGCAAAATTATGCAGAAAATATGCAAGTTACCGTAACGCCATTCACGACATGTTTTGAGCTTTCTAACAAGAATTCTCATGTTTTAGATCTGTGTACAGAGGAATGGAAAACGGAACATATCAGTATCAGTAGGGTTTTTTTGTGTTTGGAAAGATACACATCAGTCTGAAAAAAAAACCACCAAAAAATACAATCTCAGTAACTTTCAGCTGTATAGAGGAAAGAAAAATGATTTCACAAATTAAAAAAAAAAGACATCTGGACCTCTGATGCTGGCACGCCGCTAAAACCAGGGACACCTGTCAAACATGAAACATCAGCAGACATGAGAACAACTTTTGATGGATTGAAAAATTGAACATGCTCAAGGAACAAAAATTGCAACAAGGGAAATAACCAATTGGTCACTTAAAGGAGACTTATTACTTTGATTACTTCCGTTTAGTCACATGGCGAAGTGTTAAGATGTTTTGTGAAATATTTTATTAAAAAACGTGTAAAATCACGGGGAATCCAAAATTATGCAAATGTTGCAGAATTATGCGAAAAAACGCCTCCGCACAATCACATAATTCTACGGGGACGGTTGTATGAATTACACAGTGGTTTTTTTAATGGCTGGTGTAAATTTAAAAATCCAAGATCATGAGTCCCTTTTATTATAACGATGAAGGGTATCAGTCGGAGTCGGTGACATTTATTTATTTTTATTTTTTTGGGGGGGGAGGTTAAACAGATTGTGTAGTCCAAGAATTGCTTGCTTTCCCTCAGGTATATGTGTGACCTTGCCTTGGACTAGTGTAAAAGTATCATTTCGACCCCTAAAAACGTTACCAAGATGAACTGAACACACACAGAGGCGAAGCGTCTATATAATCAAATATTAGTTTTGAAACATTGTCGCAGTCAAATTCACCCATAGACGTAAACCTCATAAATTAAATGTAAAAAGACGTTCATAATCACCAATGAACAATAGACTATGCTTAACCTTCAAAACCGTTTCATTGCCACAGAAATAGCCTGTTCGTCCCTATCGGGCCACTCCATAAGCTGTCCCCAGCTTTGATTAAGTAAGCTTAAAGTGAGGCTGGAAGAGTCTACCAATAGAGTTGAAGGGAACATGTGCATAGCAGTCAAAACTGTTTCATTGGCGTATATACCCTGTTCACCCCTTTCGAGCCACAGTTATAAGCAGCCTCACTCGCTGATTATGTAAGCTAACTATTACTCTGGTCGAGTCTACCTCACAGATGTGAGGGGAACTAACTCCTAATAATATCTTGACTGCTGCGAGTGCTTGTTGGGTTTTTTTCCTCGACTTTTTAACGTCCTATAATCAGATCGTAACCTCGATTATGACACCGGCTCCTGGCCGCGAAAAGCTAGACAAAAATCAGCCAAATGTGAAATAAAAAATTAATAATTGGCATGCTCTACCAAAGTGTTTCGGCTGTCTGGTATAACATGCCATTGTAGTACAGACATCTCTGCTTCTTTCCTTAGTATTCGTGTGTTCAAATCTAAAGTTAAATTTAAGGTTGGTTAGAATAAATATTTAATTTAATACTTTCTCGATTAATTTAGTGGTTGAATATGCGTACAAAATGAATTCAGGATTTGTTTTCATTCACTACTCAGAGTTGCTGCCTCCAGTGCCAGTAAGTTTCTTGTGACTTGTGTGAGTGTGATATCTCCAGGCCCTATCTGGTCCTATCTCATTTTGATTACCCTGTCAAACAAGTCAGCCTTTGCCCCTGACACTGAAGCTAACGAAAATGTAGTTACGTGTTCAGTGACATGGGTGCATTATGAGACGTGCTTACGCTTTTATTTGAGCTCAAGTATTATGTGGAAGTAAGTACAGGTTGTATCGATGGAAGCAAAGTGGCAAAGCTCACGAGCCTCAAGAAAGAGGTGAATTTACTTCATTTGTGATGCACTTTAGTACTACGATTGAATTAATTGCACTGAGTTTGTGATATTATGCATCTGGGGTTGAGGGCCAACAAACGATCCTATCTTGGGGTACTCTATAACAATATATTTTTGAGCAGAATGGGAGATAAATTTGCATGTTAGGTAAGTAAATACGCTACTAACTTAAGCCCACCCCAAGTCAAAAAAGTTAGCACCAGTAATGAGTAATCTATACATAAGTACAAAATTGGTGTCTAAGTCGGAGGAAAACAGTTGACATTTTTTGGAGGGGTAGGCTTGTCAGTTTTGTTGCTTTTTCTTCTCTTGTGTGCCGTATGGTATAATACACCCCTGTGAATACTGTGACTGTGTAAAGTGTAAGGCTATTCAACTGGTTGGACCTCCCAATTGAATCTTGTCTCCGATGAGACCATGTGCTTTTTAAAAATTAATTTTTTAAAGAAAAGATGTATATGTTTTTAAACCTCGATAGATCTACATGTACGTTCAACTACATGTGTAGTCAGGTCCCGTGCCGTCGTCTTTAGGGGAAGACTCTTGGGTCAATATCAACTCCATCACTCTTAATGAGGTACGGAAGCCTTACGTGTAATTCTAAAATGTCAAATATGATAGACTTCTTAAACTCATCAACACCAGTGTCTGTGGTGCAGCGGTTAGGCGCTTCGCTGTCGCATTCAGGAGACCCGAGTTTGATTTCCGAACTGGGAGAAATTTTTATCAAGTCGGTCTTTCTGCTGGGAAATTGTATCCCTCTCGGCCAGTGTTAGTGTTACTCAGAGTGGCACGATCGGAAGCCGTCTCCTGAGTGTCGATGAGGGCATAAAAACACCTACATCTAAAATTTGAATTTAAAATTGCCTACCACATATTGTTCTTAGTCTTAGTTTTAACTATATCACGTGAGCTACAGGTCATGCTAACCTTTCGAATACTTCTCTTGACACCTGAGAATGTTTTGTTCAAATGAAGAAACAATTTCTGTAATCACTGAACGCCGTTCCTCGTCTGTTATTACATGAACCATGTCCCTCAGCTGTGGTATTTCAGACATGTTCCATTTCTTCACCATCTTCAACAACACAGTTCCATCTTCGGGGGAAAAGGTCTGTGGAGTGAATAGTTTTATGGTTTAGTCACACTTGGCGTGAGCTTTCAGATGGATATATATGTATACATGATGTATTTGCTGGGTGCCTAACTCTAACAACAACAACAAAAAAGAACCCTGTATAACTCGGATGCGCTAATTGTAGCAAATTTTCGCACAAGTTAAATTCATCTAAGGAGAAGTAAAACTTTTTGATTGCAAACAAGTGCTACGACTACAAGACAGCTACTATACCGTACTATATATGGTACATGTGTAGCAGTAGCGGGATCTTTATAATGTCTGCGGGAAGAATTTAAATTTAAAAAATTATCATAATATGAAATCTGCATAAAGTCCATTTATAGCAGACACACTGCTGACAAAATGGCACGGGAAGAGGGGTGGAATACAATTCCGACACAATTGATAGAGGTACGGAGGGAGGTCGAGGATCAGAGGGGAAAGTAACTGGAAAATTCAGCTGCCGGTGTGGTCCTGCCCGACGGATCTTCTACCAGAATCTACTAACTGAGATTATAGGCAGATAGACTTAAAAGTGGATCCTGGGAAGAAAAGGGGCGGGCAGCTATGTATCGTCTTCAATGATCGCAACATTGTAGACAATACGACAAATTTGTACATACAATAATGGCAATTATTATGAAATGTGGCCCCAACTAATAGGAAATCAAAAGATCTAACAGAACTCGTAAACTTTATATATGTATGGTGCATGTAGTTAGGTGGGATTGATTAGTGCATCGAAGAAAAAAAGCAAAATGTAAGCTTACTTTACTTTATCCTCTCTATTTTGTTAGATTTCGAGGGGAGGTGCAATTTTTAGGTGAAGGGCTAGGTGGGTGGCTTCTGGGTTGTTTTTAAAAAATTAATCTTTAAGATAAGATACATCTTTATCGTCCAGATCTTGGCACATTAGTTTGATGTTTCGCCACACACACACACACACACACACACACACACACACACACACACACACACACATACACACACACACGCACACACACACACACACACACACACACACACACACACACACAAACATGCACACGAACGAACATGTGCATACCCATATACACACACACTCTTCCCTCCCATATCCTCTCTTCCACACACATCTGTGCACATAACCATTATAATTATTGTACAATAGTATGCTAGCACTCACAAACGGGCTCACAGTCACATGCATAAGACAAATGAACAGTAATTACAAACATTAATAGTGTTTAGGTAGGTACAAACTCAGTATTCTGATCGTAACTCAAAGGTATTCTGATGAATGCTTTAAAGGAAATAGGAATACTTATATAACAAGATGCATAAGATGGTAGAAGTTTAATTGATTATTGTAAGAATGACCTTCTCTATCTTTCTTTGATACAGATCGAAAGCATAGATCTTTTACTTCTGATCAATATTTTTATTTGAGGGAGCAAAGGATGTTTATTGTTTAAAAAATGGAATTAATTTTTCTAGTGGAAGCGATAATGCGGTGTTCACACCTACAAGAGAAGAGTCGACGAGCAATTCCCGGTAAGATAATGCCAAATTCGGGTGACGAGCATATGGCCATGACTGTTGACATTAATGATCAATAATTTAGGACGCCGAGCATCTCGCCGAACGTCTTGCCGAGCAATTAGATTGAATCCTGGCCGCGTGCAGAGCCAACAAACGTAGCGGGGAGTAAAATTTCACACCCCGACATGCTGACCATCTAGCCGACCTGTCACCGAATTAGTTGGCGTGCAAGGTTATAATAAATAAAGAGGGGGTGAAATGTTTGTGCCCATTCTTTCAACATGTCTCATGATCAGACGTCATGTATACATATGGTGCTTTTGAAGCTGTGCTGATGCAAGATGAGGAGAATAGGAGGAAGAGGACGAGAAGGACTTGTCGGGTTAGACCATGGCTTATAAGAAAAACCCTTATGGACAGTTTGAGAAGCTGATGGCTGAACTACAAGTTGAAGTTTTCCCAAGAACAACAAGAGAACATTGGTCCCACCATCCACAATGCAAACACCTTCTGGAGGCAGCCACTGGAACCACCGGATATGCAGATCTTGGGGTAGAAGACATTCTGGGCTCTTCTTCAGAAGCAGCAGGGGCAGGATTGGGTGCAGCAACAGCAGACGTTTCGAGAAAGCTCATGAAGGCAGGCTGGACAGCAGGGCTTGAAACACAGGAAAAAGGATTTGGTGTGTGCAGACTGGTATCTGCAGAAGGTGGAGCATCTGCAGCAGCAGCCCTTTGAGTAGGCTTCTTCGGAGGAACAGTAACGTTAGTAGATGGTTGAGCAATAATTATCTAACCCGCAGAGTATGATATTTAACACGGTTACCATTCAGATCTCGTCGGCGTGTCACTGTCACTCGGCAAAGTATGCAACTTTGCACACCGAGCTATTTCTGACACTCCCGGAACCCTCCCCAAGTTTTCCTCGAGCGAGTAACTGACTCGGCGACTCATTTTTCGCTCGGCGAAAATTTAAAGCCTGTTCAAAAATTTCGGCAAGCTTCCCGTGTAATAATTTCACACCGCGAGCTTGAAATATCACTCGGGGAGGGGGGCCAATTGCTCGGCGAAATGTATCCAGAGTAGCCCCGACCTGCTGGACTTACAAATCTTGTCTTACTCGGCTTCATTACTCCTGTATGTGTGAACACCGTATAATGTATTATTCGTCGTCAATAGGTAGGAGATTGTAGATATTACATTTTGCATGCTTTCCCTATCAATCGATTCAATTTTTCTATATCGTTTTGTCTTATGTTCCCGGCCCAGGCTGTAATACAGAAATTGTTCATATTTTCTATGATTGAATGCTCTACATGGAACGGATGATGGAATGTGCTAACAAGACAACGCCCGACCACAAATGGCTACGATCAGTGAAAACTCTTTTCAAACTCATCAAATCGTGCTAGATCAACAAGCCTCAACCCAACAGAACATCAGTAAGATGACATTGACAGGAGGATCAGAAACAGACCACACTCCGTATAAACTCGTCAGGAGCTGAAGGCTGCACTTCACAAGGAATGGCAGGGGGTCTTCAGACAACCATATTATGGACATTAATTCAATAAATGAACATGTTTTGTACCAGTAATTCAAGCTGGAAGAGGCCACACGCCATACGGAGCAAACTTTGATTTGGATTTTGCAAGTGTCCGCGTGAATAAAACCATCTGCCTTGAATACGGAAAGACATTTGTCAATTCTTTTCATGTCGTGTTAGCAGAAAATGAATAAAAATAAATAAGATCGCGAGTACTAAATTTCTCTCGGCTATGTTAAATAGTAAATAAGATATTGTACTTTTAGGGAGGGTAAGACAGAACTTACGCAACACGGTGTATGTATGTATGTATGTATGTATGTATGTATGTATGTATGTATGTATGTATGTATGTATGTATGTATGTATGTATGTATGTATGTATGTATGA
>NW_004797695.1:410540-413087 GCF_000002075.1 Aplysia californica
ATCATCATCATCATCATCATCATCATCATCATCATCATCATCATCATCATCATCATCATCATCATTATCATTATCGCTGCTGCTCACATTTAATACAAAAAAGTAAAAATGACAAAGTATTACCTTGATAACAAGGTTCGGGCTTTAATAGTTAAAATGGTTTTTTAAAAACCCATCATCATCATCATCATCATCATCATCATCATCATCAGCATCATCATCATCATCATCATCACCATCATTATCATCATCATCATCATCAACACTACCATTATCATCATCGCTGCTGTTCACATTATATTTAATACTAAAAGTAAGAACTACAAAGCATTGCCTTGATGACAAAATATTTAATCGAAGTCCAACATCACAGTATCCCGAAAATCCAATTCTTGAGTGGGATGCATTTTTATTTTTTAAAGCAGTACTAATGTTATTATTAAGTACAAAATGTAGACTACCTTTCTTGGTCTCACTGGGGTTACATTGAGGAAGGGTAACAAGCTTCTGGTGTTTTCCGTCAAGGTTCAGAACAGGGCACGAGGTGGGAAAACCCTTGGCTTTAGCATGGAGACTTATCTGCGTCTGAATATCTGAGGAAAGAGTGGCTTGGTTGTTTTTTTTCTCTCGCTTTGAAATGTACGGTGGAAAGTACTAGTGGCGCCAATCCAGTTCTGTAAACCGTATAGACCAAAGCTATAAGCTAATCTAGGAGTTAACCATTTCAGTTTAGCTCTTTGAAATGCATTCGTAGCAGAAAGTACCATTTTTACTGTTACTAGTTGTGACTAAACTTATACATGCATAATCCAAAAAAAACGTCAGGGGGATACTAAGACCCTCATAAGATCATAAACTTTAGAAGTTGCCCTTGATACTTAACTTTTAAAAAATCACAGGCATAGACTCGCATTGCTTGATAGCATCGTATATATGTACAATTTAGCAGTTTACGTAAAAGAAAATACCTTTAAAAAAGTTAATTAGATCTTGTAGGTTTTTTAAAAAGTATCTGCGTTATTAACTTGGTTTCATTAACACATATGACCGTCGGGGTCGTTCCAAGGTCAGCATGTAGCTAGATAATTCGTTAACTTACCTATAACGTCAGCATTCAAGGAATCGATGGCATTAAGGACTTTGAATGAATAGCCCGCTGCACAAACAGAGGACAGCTGAGGTGGCAAAGATGACTCAGGAAGTACATGGACCAGGAATATCCGGTCATCGTAACTGCCCAACTCCTTGACTACGTTTACTTTCAAGCCGTACACCTCTAAGACAAGCGAGGGTACATCGTCGACTGAGAGAGTTGGTCTTTGGTACATGTTCCGTTTAGACCTAAAGTAAGATACAATGAATACAAAACAAAATGTATGGTGTGAGGCAACATTTAATTGAGCTTAACTGACATTTCATTGACCCTGGGTAATCGTTATTGTTTCTAGAACTCAATTGTAACGTTTTATTCGTTAATTCCTATTGACAAGTGGGGTTTTTTTTAATGCTTGCAGGTCACAGTTTCCAGTTGAGTGATCAACTTTAGGTTCCATTGTCCTACCAATTGCTATTAAATTTAGATTTTTTTGGTGAACTTTTTAGTCTGTTGCCCATAAAACAATACGCAGCCTATCTCTCTCTTTGACCTTCAGACTTGAGCCTCGTAGAACTGGCTAGTCCGAAGACAGTATGATCAGCGTAGACGTTGAGCGCGATAACAAATAAGAGTTATTCTTTATTGTGTAGCTACGGCACTAATAATATGACCTTATTTTGTTGCTTTGCAGATGCAGTGAAACTCTTACTAAAACATTTGTGTGGTTCTGGTCCAGACCTGTTCCCTTGACTTCGGTAGGCCTATGGAGATCAGATCCGGCCTTTTCGGAATAGCCAATTTTTCTACTACAGGTATGTTTTTCCTCAAATCACTTGAACTCGTACGGCCATCTCATCCCTTGTCATTCAGAAACAACTAAGGAAGTCGGGTCCAATCTCAGTTCTTGCTGCTGCACACCATCAAACTATCTGGTCTTTGGGGGAAAGGGAGTGGCGGGAGGGGAAGGGGGTTGGTGTCCTTTGTTTTACCTCCTTTATCATCTAGAATGAAGGTTCAATAATCTCGTCGTGGTTTAGTCTCCTCGTCACTCTCAATGTTCTTGTTAAGTCTGCCTGTTTAGTGCTTGCAACTCTTGAAGCTTATGACGGTTTTCTTCAAAGCTTTTTGGGCAACTGAAGACAATAATTGGATCATCCACCCAGAGCCCTTAGATCCGTCACTGACAAACTGATTCTTAGAACCCCAAAACAACATTACAAAACTTACAGCGAGCGTTCCTTTTTCTTCTTTGGTCCCCACGTGTGGAACAAACTCCCATAATATAGAATAAGGAGTACCATAACTATTCACATTTTCAAAAAAGCAGCTGAAGCATTAATTATTCCCAAATGCATATCTGTTATAACGATAAACTGTTATTCTTGCGTGTGTATGCCCGACCGTGAGACTGAAGTAATAGCGGGTGAGAATGAGAGAGAGAGAGAGAGAGA
>NW_004797695.1:413187-426107 GCF_000002075.1 Aplysia californica
AGGGGGGTCAGTTCGATTTTGAGTTTAGGTACATGTAAAGAGAAGTATATCGACGCAATAACTGCCATTTCGTGATATGACAAAGTACAAGTAAGGCATAGAAAGAAAAAAAAACATCAGGAGAAAAGGGGAACCGTAGGATTGAACACTGATGTCCCCCAACCACACACTGTCGCAAGCAATCCACTTAGTCTAAATTTTGAGAATTTTCGATTTAAACACCTTTTCAAAGCTAGACCAAAGATACGCCTGTCAACATCACCAAAAATTCAGTTAAATATAATGGTCAAGGCTTACAATTTTGTTGCTTTTATGATTCCTGATAGAACAAACAGAAAAAACATTTTTAGCTCTTTTTTGGGTAAATATTTTACGGCGCTCGCAACTGCATAAGGTCACCCAAACGAACGGAAGTGTATTACTTGTAACACCGACGAGAATCTCTTCAAGTTGTGTTAGTATCTAAAAAAATAAACAAATTTTATACCGCCAGATTACTTGTTTTGCTTATCTGCATAAGCAGGGCCTTCGAGAGTACTGGTACTGGTACCAGGCTACAACTTTTTTTGTAGGCCCTTCTTTCCCCGATTGGGCATCCTTGACTGTATTCTTTTCGCTCACAAGCAATCTGTGTGGTTGAAACGCGAAGCTCATAAATCTTATTGTGCTTTGTTTTTTTCCGACCTTAACTAGAAATTGTGGGGACAGGAAAATGTATATTTCAATGTAGAAGACGTATCCGACGTTTTCTCCGATAAGATTAGACTACCATGCAAAGGCACTTCTAATTTCCCTGTACCTGCCCAAAACTATTTATTGATAGAAACTGATCTCACGATTTTAGAAAAGACCTGATTTTACGGACACCAGTGTGATTCCTCTTGGTTTTTGTTTTTGCTTTTCGTTTCTTTTTCAGGGGTGGGGTATTTCGTTGTGGGTTTTGTCTTCTTTTTTGGGGGGGGTTAAAATGTGTCTGTTATTGTTGTTGTTTCGTTCTGTAGATATTCTTTTGGTTGGGGGGGGGGGGAGCTTGCTTTTTGACAATTTTCCAACGCTAAATGATGATTTGTCCATGGTACAATATGAAATCGACTTAACATAATATTACAAAATAACCGTTGCTCGCAATGACTATGGCTTTTTCTGTTCTCACAGACGCCAAAGGAGCAACATTCTAAAAACAAATTGGATTTATACCAGTGCTTGCCAACCTGGGTGGTTTCGCCCGTTGGCAGACGATTTGGTAATTTTGGTGGACTGAGGGGACCACACGGGTAGTGACAGGTGTTGTGTAATGTCCCATTCGGTAATTTACGTTTAAGCAGGTCGGACGAAACGTTTTTGCTCCTAAAAGGGGTCAAAAGTGGGTACTGGTCGAAAAAAGGTAGACAAGCACTGCTTTAGACGATCCGCTGAAAATTCTTCATGTTTAATGTGTGACCAGAAAGAGCTTAGTATTCCCCAGAGTTTGAGAAACCATACTCACCTCAGCATTCTGTTACCCCTCAAACATTACTCATACACACCTTTCGTATATTCTTCTTGACGCGTGAGAACGTTTTGTTCAAACGAAGTGATGACTTCTGTAACTACTGAACGCTGCTCCTCGTCTGCTATTACATGGACCACGTCTCTCAGCCGTGGTATTTCAGACATGTTCCATTTATTCACCATCTTCAACAAAGCAGATTCATCTGAATGTGAGAACGTCTGTGGGGTGAATAAGTTACTATAATTATGTCTACATCTGGCTTGAAATCAGGGGCATTTAAGACAGCAACAAGCTACTGTGTAGTTATATCATCTCTACCATCTGTTTTAGTTTTAGCTTCAGTTTTAGTAAGAGTTTCACTGCACTTGCACTGCAGTTAGGTCACAATGTAAGTACCGAAGATAAAAGGTATTACGAGAGAGTAACATATAAAGGAAAAGAACGAGGAGAGATAATGATGATACATGTTTGACAGGAAAGGAGCAAACAGCACCAGAACGCCTGCCAAACATCCACTTCCTTCAATACTGCTTTGTTGGTGCATACTAGTATGAACGAGCGATTGGCAATGAGGTTTTGAAAAAAAACTACTTTCTGTATTAGTGTGGTATTGTACGTCATGCATTATTCTATATTCTTTGAATGTGTCATACCAGTAGTAAGCGAAATTTGACCACGAAGATAAATAAACGAGTCAGTCTTGTTCTTTCTCTTTAACATCAAAGTAGACTCCAGCAAGAAAAGCAGACCAGGCATTGTATGATACTCTTACAATTCCATAATACACAAACTTATTGGAAATGATGAAAAAAATGTCATAAAGTGTTTCAACAGATGAATGAATAATAGCATTCGATGCGTAAGCTATTTCTTGACATTACTATGGGTTTTCTCTTATAGCCTCTGGGTTCTTTTTCTCTATCAGTAATGTCAGACTCTCTACTACAATTGGGTCAAGACCGTGTTTTACTATCGTATCCATACGGCATGGGAAACTCTGTGCCACCACTTTCCAAAGAGAAAATTTACTCGTTAATCTGATCACTATGCCTTGCATAGCAGTTTGTCCAAATGATTTTTTAAAATAGAAATACTGAAGGTTTCAAAGAGATCTTCGTACTAGAAGTATTCTAAAATGTGGAGAATACAATCCTGGGGGTACAAAATGACCCCAGGGCGTACGGAGAGGGTTAAAATGTTTTACCTCTAGAGCAATATCAAGTCTGGCTGCAAATTCTCCAATCTCCTCACAGAGCGTTGGTGTGAGAGGGACTTTTTCTAAGGTGGTGCCAGCTATAAACTCAAACAGCCGCACTACACACTTTTCTGTCACGTTCTCTGAAACAAATGACAGATTAAGCAGCAAATTTAGCTTTATTCCGATTGGATCAATAAAACAATTGTTTATTCATATGTGACACGAACGCTTTTCCACATAAGGTTATGATCCTAACTACATTATTAAAACTTAAAAGATGTATGTATTTTTAAAATGACAAAATCCGCCTCTGAATCAATTTTGTGGACTGCCTCCAAACAACCTAGGGTCAGAAGCATATATCTGAAATAAATCACCTATCACACATCGGATCATTGTTTTACCAACTGGCCTTTGGATAAAGGGGGGAGGGTGAGGTAAGTGATACATTTTGATTTACAGCCCTTTCCCCTACACACACACACACACACACACACACACACACACACACATACACATACACACTTACATACACAATGAAATAGTAACATATGGGGTTTCATAAGTTTCTTTTTCTTGCACATTGTTGTCCAAAGTAAGCAGCATAATACAAGTAGCAGCAATAAATAGCCTACTACATAGTAATCCTCTCACCCAGAAACCTTTCTTTAAAGGGAGATTTAACAAACTGGGTTTATAATTTAATACATCCATGTAATTCAGTGGAGTTCGCTTAAAGAGAACTCTTTGGGACTAGAAGAAAGTGTTCACTTTATCCGAGGTTCAGTTTAACTAGTTTGGTAAGGTGGAGGCCTAGTAACTTTAGCTACACACAGAGGTGGGTCGAGGGTGGAGGTGGGTTGGGGGGACAACACACACAGCTGGTGAGCCTAGTCTACTAGAGCTCTTTCTTTCTGACTGATATTACCGTCGCCAACGCCAACGCCAAGCTGGGATTATCTGCCAATGCCCGAGGCAAAGAATTATATTTTCACAGCATGGTGACAGTGACACGGTCAGTCCGTTCTTCGCTTTCACTCATTTTGGGCGTTCACTTTATCCGATTTCCCCATGAAACCGGTTCATTTTATCCACTTTTTAAAACTTAAACAAATAGCGTTTCAATCGGGACCACAGAATATCGTTCACTTTAACCGATTGTTCAAATAAAGTGTGTTCACTTAAAGCGGACTCCACTGTATGTGTCTACCTTTACTGTGCTCATCACGTGTAGATTGTGGAAGGCTGACCAGCTTCTGGTACTCTCTGTCGAGATTCAGGACCGGGCACGGAGTTGGAAAACCCTTCATCCTGGCGTGGAGAGTTATCCGAGTCTTTGCGTCTGAGGAAAAACATTCTGACCTTTCGGTTGGTGTTGAGCTTTTACATAAATGTAATGTTCTTGCATTTCGTGTTAATGCTTGGATTACGACAAAGGTGAAGAGAAGTTAAAGATAAAAACATAGATACAAACAAAATTGATTTTTTAAAAAGAAAGTGCTCTGGTATTATATTATGAGAGTAAAGAGAAAGAACGTTATCACACATTATGTGTACAACTTCGGCTTTTAAAAAAATGTTTGTTTGGCCACTTCCTTGAAATGAACACTTCATTAATCAGATACTAGAATTTGAGTGTGTTCAGTGAGTTTGCATTTTTCTTCCGAGTACACGTTTTATAGAGTTGCGTCTTTCCTTAGTTGAACAACTAGCGCTTCTTCTCCTTTTGTTATCGATCTATATATTATTACGGTATTTGAACTGGCAATGGTATCAAAATCCAGCAGCCGATTTCGTGCGTGCTAGACTGTATGTTCACACCGGGGTAGATTTGACCGCCTGTTAGCTAAGGTAAGCTCAAATGTGTGTTGAGTCCAGATAACATACTCCACCCCCCCCCCCTTCCTTATATTTATAACACTACCTGTACCTTTGTAAACTAGTTACTCCGCTCTCGGAATACCAGTTGTCTAGCCTATTAATATTATGTTTCTTGTCGGACAAAAAACATAGACACAAAGCAGAACCCAGGGTGACTCCAGAAATGTTTACGACTTAAAGACTAGCCAAAACATTTGTACGCACACTTCCTGGCAACGAAAGCTCGGCGGATAGAAGCCCAAGAGAATGAAATCATAACTTTGTTTGCATATTATAACATTGTCCCTCCCAAGAAATGAGAAGCATTGTGAATGCCTGCCTTCAGAATAGAGCACTGGGAACAGGCTATTGCCACTGACTCCAGTCACGTAGATATCTACGTCCTTTCAACAACACACGTTGTTTAAATGTACTATGTCCAAAAATTTGCTTTAAAAAAATTAAAGTTAAAGTTTCTTAATCTGCGATATTGGCTGTAGGTACCCAAACATACACTTTGAAAATGCAAGTTCTTAATGTTGAAAAACGCAAGAAATAGTTCACGTAGCCTATATATAAGAAGGTACAGGTGTTAAAAATAATGAAACAAGTCTTTCTCTCTCCGAAAAAAAATCTGACTTTCTGGGCTTGGAGCAACATTAATTGAATAGTTTGTGGACGAAATGTATCTCTTTGACACCATGTAGTGGACGAAATGTATCTCTTTGACACCTTGTGATACATGTATGTTACAGTTAGGACAGCAGAGCCCTGCTGCCAATAAATGTTTTTGAGCTTGGAGACTCTCAGTCCATATAGATGTGCAAAGATATTAGGAGGGCTGTCTCCAAGAGTCGGACTAGCAGCGAAAGGAACGCAAAGACAGCATTTCAGACTCATCATCTGCCGTTCACACTTTCAATGTTAACTTTAACACGCTTGCACTTCTGATTTGGACTGCAATCCCATTTTGGGAGTCCCAGAGTTCATAATTCTTGGGGGGGGGGGGGTACTCGTGGTCTAGAGATTAAGATATTTACCTCTCATTCAATAGGTCCCGGGTTCGAATCCTGATAGCGACAGAAAACTTTCTTCTCTAAAATGTTCTCTTTCAAAATCCTTTCCTGCTCTCTTTGGTCTGTCATTTGCTTTCGTCTCCACTTTCTGTCCCCATCCATCACCTCGTTTGCCCTCTCCTGTGGGCCCCTGACTCTTTCTCATTCTGCAGCCTTTCTTCTGTTACTTCTTGGCTCCTTCTTAGTGATGTCTTTCAGCCACACCCGTGATCTTATGGTAGGTAAGGTCTAACACTTATCTTCCTCGGATAGGGCAAAAACTCTCGGAGATCCCGTGTGTAAGCTGCGTACGTTAAAGATCCCTTGGATGTCCAAAATCGATAAGAGTAGGCTTCGGCGCTACCCGGGCAAAATTCAAAATTTCATACCAACTGAAAAAATGTTTATAATGTGTCACGCGCGTTCATATGACCTTATGCTGTTGCAAGCGCCGTAAAAGGCTTCCAAATAATAATAATAATAATAATAATAATAATAATAATAATAATAATAATAATAATAATAATAATATAGTAGTAGTAGTAGTAGTAGTAGTAGTAGTAGTAGTAGTAGTAGTAGTAGTAGTAGTAGTAGTAGTAGTAGTAGTAGTAGTAGTAGTAGTAGTAATAATAATAATAATGATAATAATAATAATAAAAGTAACTATTTGCTAGTATCGGATTTCCAATAAGATTATATTGGATGGAGTCGCAAAACAAAACGAGAAACAGGTGCTACCTCAGGGGGAAAGTTGACGTTTTAGCTGAATCTTCTTTCAATGTGTCACCATCGCTTTAACTTTAAACCAAAGGAAAAGCACATGTTCTACAAGGGGAGACACAGCTATAAAATTAATCCGTACGAGTTCAAGAATAAAACAATGCAAACGGTTTCCTAGATCTCAAATAACGGGAACTTAATCAATCGTAATACAGGGTGCCTACAACGTCTGGATCGGGCAGATTGCCCGACTCTATCGCCTCATCGCCCGACTCGATCGCCTGAAACTGAAAACAAACACCTTTGTTTTTGTGGCGATCGAGTCGGGCGATCGGCCCGATCGGCCGATCCCAGCCGTAGTGGGCACCCCGTATTAGACAGGGCTAACTTCTGGCAAGCGCAGAATATTTCGAATTTTCTTTTTCTCCTATCTTTGGTTTTGGGTTCTTGGTTATAATATATATTATGTCGACTTTTCGAGAATATTGTATCCCTTACCCCCACCTTCTGATGCTAAACTGGCAGCCTTATGCGGTGCTCACTACGGCTGGGATCGGCCGATCGGGTCGCTCGCCCGAGTCGACCGCCTCAAAAACAAACGTGTTTGTTTTCAGTTTCAGACGATCGAGTCGGGCGATCGGCCCGATCCAGCCGCAGTGGGCACCCCGTATTATGCAGAATCAAATGTAAGCTATGTATTATGCTGATCACAAAGAATCAGCTATTCGCATAAATAAGAGAGATGCCTAACCTGTATGTATTAGTAATTGGCTTATAACAAAGTCATTTTTTAAAAACTAATAAACCCTAGTGTTATGAGTTTAACACATCAGAGTACATGTACTTAATGTGAATGTCGTCGATAAGATAATAATATTTCAAGTGCGTGAAATTCTGGGAAACCTGAATGAAAATGATAGCTCTGGTAAATCAGAATGAACAGGATAGCCCTGGGTAACCATAATAAAAACTCGTAAGTGAAATAAGAAACATCTACCCCTCGAGAGCATAACTTGAGTTCATCAAGGAGAGTTTTATTGATAGAAGCGCTAGCCACAGTCCTTGCTTGCACAACTTCCATGCAGGTAAAAAAAATATCCTTACCTATAATGTTTTCATCCAAGGAATCAATGGCATTAATGACTTTGAATGTGTAGCCCGAGGAACAAATTGAGGACAGCTGTGGTGGCAAAGATGACCCAGGAAGTGCATGGACTATAAAGATCCGATCATCGTAACTGTCCATCTCCTTGACAACGTCTACCTTCAGGCCATACACCTCCGAGATGAGTGAGGGCACATCGTCTACCAACAGCCTTGGCCGTGTGGGAACCTTCTGTTATTACAGGTACACGAAAAAAAAATGTCTCGTGAACAGCAGTAGCTTTTCGAAGGAAAACAGCTAAACGTGTCAGTCTCTTTGGGAACGCATATAACTGCACAAGTGACCAACTGGGGGCAGATCGGGTGCGAATCCAATTTATTCCTTTATTTTCTCTCTGCTCCTGATTTTCTCGTCCCAGTGTCTCATCAGGCGTTACAAAGCTTCCTCTTTGAAATGATGTAGTATTTTGAGTCGAATTATGCATAGAAATTAAACAAGATCAAGATCCAATTGTTTGATTATAATTTGTGCAAGGGTACTTTCTTAGGGATGCTGGAATGATTTCGAAAGTTGTTGTCCACATTTCTCGTCCTATAAGACAAAGATGTGTTCTTTGTGAAGACAGAGTTCCGGGTAAAGTGTTGAAGCCTGTGGCTGAGACAACTTGTCCCATCAGAGATTTTAAAAACAAATCATTTAAACCGATTCCTGGGCAGAGCCTTGCCCTTTGTCAGAGTCAGAGCATGTCGGTTTAGTTTGTAGTAAATGAAGGCGATACGATAAAATCATACCAAATCCTAAGTAGCTAACAATGTTCCTGGTGCAGTTGGCCTAACTCAAACTGATATTTTATTTCGTTGGTAAAATATTTTTAAAGATATTATTAAACATCTATTCAGTTTAAGAAATTTTTCGAAAATGATTTTGTTTGTTAAAACAAAGCTTGCAGAGATTTCTGAGGCTACATAAAGCTTGCTTCCTTCGTACCAAATACTCACGTTTTCCATTTCGTTTGTTGACCAGACACAAACGGGGATGAGGGTAACAGGTCCACAAATTGTACTGATGAAAACTACAGAAGAGCAGTTTATTATACAGGAGGGAAGGTCTGTTGGAAACAGGAGCGTCATTACCATGTTTTGAAAAATGTGGGCGTTTTATATGCGGAACCAAAGCAGGAAAACTCAGGGAGAATAAAATATTACTTTCATTGCAATCTGTGTGTAATCGAATTGAAGTAAGACTATGCAATTTTGTTTCGACGTTGCTGTTTTTGTTGTTGTTGTTGCTGATTTTTTAAAAATTGTAATTAATAGCATACTCCATCCTCATTGCTGATATTGCTATGCTGATTGGTCTAGAGAGGGCGGTGGGGTGGGGTGGGGAATTATTTCTTTCTTTTTTATTATTACACCCTTGTCCTATTTTAGCGTGTTCGCTTCGTGTACTCGCATTAAAAGTTCTAGCTTGTTTGCTTTGTCAATATGCACGTAACTTTGCAAAGCCCTACAGTAGGTAAGTGACCAAAACAAAAAATATATAATTTTAAAAAATCTTAATCGAGTAATTTGAAAAATTCCTTTATTTAGGCCTTATATTTAACAACACCTTTTGTATGCATATACGGGGTCTCTGAAATAAATGATTTACAGTGACATAGCCTATAAATCGTTCATTTTGAGACTGCAACGCCACCCCCTCCCCAACATTTCTGTGAAAGCACACAGACAATCTATACAAGCTGTTTTTTAACCTATTACAATTCGTGTACACTTCTATGTGGCTATCAACAGCCAGCGAGGCCTTCGAAGTGCGATCACTCTAGACAGGCTGCCGTTTATTACATTTTTTTTGCTTCTCATCTCCTGGGATTCTTACAATGGCATGTGAAGTTTGCTTCTACTTCTGCTTGCTATTTTGTTTTGCTTAAAGGCTAGACCCAGCTAAAATATCTATTATTGGTTTCTCTCTAACGTTTTGATCAATAACCAACTTAACACTCAAACTTTTCGTGCGGATCCCTTCTATTATGGTTTAAAAGTATGACTCAGTACTCACCGAATGCATTCACTATTGGGACATACGAAATTGGGGTGTGAAAATAAGCTACTTCAGAAGAGTCGGATTTGGAGAGGTCGCTGACACGTCAGAACCAGAGAATTTTAAAGTAATACTGTAAATCCTCTCTGGTTAGAATAGGAATGAGCCAGAATTTGGATCTAATTCTTTAACAGATTCAAGTCTGCTCGATCAAGCAGAAAGAAGTCATGTGAAACGAAACCGCAGTAATTGCCCTTATACCAGGCTTGAGTGTGCGGCATGAGCTCGTAAACTAAAGATAAAACCCATGAAGCAAGACTTTCCTTTTACGTTACTACCAATCTAGGTCACTTTAAAGTTATTTTATCGCCCCAATTGTAATCTCCACAACCCAGCAATGTAATATGTATGGGGATACACTGTAGGGGTTTATGCAATATCTAATGGAGTTTGTTGGGGGGAGGGGGGGTTCACATGTCGTCAAATGAAATAACCCGGGTAGAAAAGGAAGGCTTCTGCGAAGTTGAATTGGTCTTTTTCGTACAACACAATAAATCACCACTTTTTCTTATTCTATGGGATACAAATGTTGCGAGCAAGGGAGACGAAGCTCCGTCTTCGTGATGGGCCTTAATTGTATGTCTACTCAACACATTAATATCTAGAGCACACTCTTTCCCACCATAGCCCCGCGAGATACCCAAAAGTTAAACTCCCACAATAAAAACAACTATTGAACAGGTAAACGGAAATGCTGATATGCGACGTATGACATTCATCTTTCCTAGGTTCCAAATGCAAACTGACAAACAAGAGCTGTTAATACCTAGACCCCACCATATCCAATGGCTCGGCAAATAAAATAAGGTCAAACTGCCAATATCGATATAAGTGAAAGGAAATTAATGTATCGCAATGCTGTATTATGATTGGCGGTGTTCTTTGATGCAGCAAATTAATTATATATAGTCATAGTCTAGCCTTTTAACGTTTTGATCTAAATTACCAAGAACTACCTCTATCCCTGTAACGTTCCGCAAGGGTTCAATTCATAGCAACCAGCATGTATTTGTTAATGTTGTCATTATCATAAATAATGATGATGATGATGATGATGATGATGATGATGATGATGATGATGATGATGATGATGATGATGATGATTATTATTATTATTACCGTTATTATTACTACTATTATTCCTGCTGCTTTATTGCTGTTGTGGTAGCTGGAGATTGTACAACAGGGTGGGTATTTCCATTTGACATAATAATAATGTGTTTATGTTTTGATATTAGTACTAGGATTCTTATGTTTCAATGGGTAGATGGAAGAACTTGTCAAGACAACACTGTCTCTTCACAGATAATACTTTTACTTTTACAATGCATTTTTCACCACCAGTCTCATATCATTAGGCTACCAAAACCGAGGGGCTCTGAGAGGGGACGATAGCCGTTGATGCGCGAACATAACCAACATTTGACGCCACTCTTCAGAGCCTTCTCAATTCTTTCCTTTCATTCCCAGTTACTTTAAAAAGCAATCTTCCATTTGGTTTGTCGTCCAGAAAAAGTGTTTTGTTGGTGATCTAAATGCCCTATTGCAGTAACTGGTGTGCCATGGAACTGCATGATATTCCACATCAATAACGTATAAGATACGTCTTGTAAGTTGCCAAAATCCCGATTCCCCAGATCCATATTGACATACTACGAGGTAGGTGCGGCATACAGTATTAGAACTGCTTTACAAAGGCTTTACTCGAAGCTATCGGAAAGTTGTGTAGCTATTTAGATCCAGCGTTGAAAAAATCGGGGACTGGCTAATCCGACAAACAGAAATGCTCTGTCTACACAGGAATGCAAAATGGGTTGCACTGATGCAGACTTTGCATTGGTAGATCTAGCTGTAATTTGGAAAATTTTATACGCACGATGTCCTGACACAAGTTAATTGCTCCCCTACATTTCTGTGCCGTACTAGATCTAAGCCTTTTATCTAGCAACAGTAATAGGTCTACTAGATCCAAATAAAATACAAATACGTGCAGGTCTAAATTGTGTGCTCACAAAGTATTCAGCGTGTTATGGTGATGGTGGTAGTGTTTGTTGTTATTGTTTTTGTTGTGTTTTTGTTCTTGTTCTTATTGTTGTTATGTTGCTGCTGCTGTTGCTGTTGTCGTTGTTGTTATTGTTGTTGTTGTTTTCGTTGTTGTTATTGTTGTTGTTGTTTTTGTTGTTATTGTTAATGTTGTTGCTCCTATTTTCCCTGAGTTACCATAAATGTTGTCAATGTTGATGGTGGAGATGATACTATTGCTATTCTTCTTTTTTTGTTGCTGTTGCAGCTTTCTCCTGTTGCTAGCCGCTACTGATTCTGCTTCTGCTGCCGCCGTTGATGTTGTTGTTGTTGATGTTGTTGTTGTTGTTGTTGTTGTTGTTGTTGCTGTTGTTAATGTTGTTAACATAGTGTTGTTATTGTCGCTGCAGCTGTTCTTGTTGTTGTTGGGGTTTTTGTCGTTGTTGTTGTTGTTGTTGTAATGTTATTTTTGTGTTGCTGTTGTTGTTATTATTAATTGTTGTTGTTGGTGGTGGTGTTGTTGTTGTTGCTGTTGTTGTTGTTTAGTAGCTTTTTTTTGTTCAGGACTGGCAGCAATTAGATGTTCATACCATTGGGGTCTATTTAGCATAAAGGAAGCAGCAAACCTCGCAAGTATCGTATAAGACGTGGGCCCAATACTTATCTCTTCGAGCTAGATCTATAACTATAATGATCATCATAAAACAGGATTTATTATGAGAAAAAAAGGCTACCCTACTCCTCTTTTTGTCTCTCCTTCAGTGTGAGTCCCTCTATCTCTTGGTTTCTTTGTCTTTTACTCTCTGTTTCAGTGGGTTGTTGGCGCGTGCTCTAGTGTGGTTTGCTACTTCTTTCCTATCAAACATTTATCGTCCTCATCTCCCCTCCTTCTATTTTGTGTTAGTTACTCTCTCGTAACACCTCTAATCCTCGGCACTTATACGGCCTTGTTGTGTTGCAAGTGCCATAAATCGCTTACAAAAACTAAATTCACTGTTTGTTGCGCTCTCTCCGATCTATACGAATCATCCTCTTTCTCAACATGATTCGCCACAGGCACGCCGATGGGGTTGCCTCTCAGAACTATTATTTCGCACCCTCACGAGCATTTTCGTGCGCCACTACACTGTCTTGTACTCCCCTGCCCTCTTTAGTAGTGAGTGGTGATCCTGCAGTTGTGGGTGAGGCCAGTTGAAAGAAGAAAAACAACGATATCTGAAAATATCTCTCTCTTGCTCCGTTCCACTTCCTCCCTCTCCCTTTCTCTTCTCTCTTGTATCTCTTCTCTCTTCTCTCTCGCTCACACACTTTTTAATTCTCTCACATCATCTCTTACTATCTTTCCCCTCTCTGACCCCCCCCCTCTCT
>NW_004797695.1:426207-427975 GCF_000002075.1 Aplysia californica
TCTCTCTCTCTCTCTCTTTGTCTGTCTCTCTGTCTGTCTGTCTGTCTCTCTCTCTGTCTCTCTCTCTATCTATCTATCTATCTATCTCTCTCTCTCTCTCTCTCTCTCTCTCTCTCTCTCTCTCTCTCTCTCTGCCTGCGATATAATAGGTAGGTTCATCGCAGCCTCAGGCAGAGGACGTAAGTTCGATTGCCGTGTGGGGAAGTGTTTAATCGAGTATCTTCGTCTATACGCTGGTATGCTGTATCCTATTCAGCTTAGGTTGACCCTGACAGACAGGGACGAGACGATCCAAGCAAGTCAAATTATATAGCATGTAAACATTTTATCAGTTTATTTTGCAAGCCAAGATCTCTTTAATTTTTGCAAAGATACGACTGGTTTTACCTAGCATGACGAATTTGTATTTTTGTTGCATTAGTTTTATATCTTTGCCTAAACAGATGGAGATTTTATCGTCAGTAGGCTACTACAGTTGTTAATTGTTGTTGTTGCTGAGTTTATTATAATTATTCAAGTTGATTTCTTGTCGCTGTCGGCGCAATATCATTGTTTTGTTAGCTGGGGTTATGAGGATGGTGGCGGTAACAAATGTGACGGTGGTGCTAATGTTGTTGTTGTTGTTGCTGTTTTTGTTGTTGCTATTATTGTTGTTGTTGTTATTGTTATCGGTGGTGTTGTTGTTGGCGATTCGTCGTTGTCCTCGTTGTCGTCTTTCCCGCGAAGAAAAAAAAACCCACTGAGCCCAATTTATTGAAATGATGAACTAAAGTTTCTCTTCACCAGTGTATCATTTTCGTCTCACAATCATGAGCAGCCGGTCGACATTCTGAAAGGCGTAAACTTCTAATAGTCATAACGACTTCCATACTACTACTTTCAGCATGTTCCCTATAGCATCTCATTCAACAAAAAATACATATTGAATTAGAAACGAATCACAAAGAAGCAAGCGATTCAAGATTCAAACAAATGTAAAGGACGGGAAACTGTAGAAAAAAAAATTCCAACAGATTTTAATTTCTTTCGATAATGGCTTCTATCGTGTGTTTTGCCCGTTCTAACAAACAAAATCCTAGAGGGAGTTAAGAAAGGTGCGTGTGGGTGAGGGGGGGGGGTACACATTAAGTTGGTTACACATTAAATTGTTCAGCCTCTTTTTTTAGTTCTTTTTAAACCCCAGTCGACAAGATTTAGGTTGTTTAGAAGGCATGCTTCCACCCTTCCCGTCAGGATACTCCAGGGCTAATTAAGAAGGACACAACATCCCAACAGAAAGACCGAGATACTCGATAAAAGTTCCCCGTAAGCTACATGGGAATCGAACTCGGTTCTTCTGCTTGTTGGCACCCAGTCACTACACCTGACACCAGTGCACTGCCAATTTTCTACCAACTGAGAATTTTTCATGTGTCCTGCGCTCATATGACCTTAGGCAGTTGCGAGCGCGTAAAACATTTACCAAGAAAAAAAAAGAATATATTATAGTATAGGCCTGTCGTGGGATATAATAAGCCAAGAATAAAGTTTTTTGAAGACATGAAGACATTTAATTTCAGGGCAGGCTCTCCGTTAGATCAGTTGGTATTATGCTGGACAACGGAGCGAATGGCCCTGGTTTGAACCCCCAAAGGGGCGTCCCTAGACTTGGGTTATTTTGATAGGTTTAAAGGCCCACTGTCCATTTGGCTTAGTTCTATCGTGAAAAGGACGCTAAATTCGGACGTCCCGCCTTTCGGATAATCTTGCAGTGTTGAAAGGGGCATTG
>NW_004797695.1:429406-432412 GCF_000002075.1 Aplysia californica
TCTCTCTCTCTCTCTCTCTCTCGCCTCCCCACTCTCTCTCTCTCTCTGCATATCTGTCTCTCTTTCTTATTCTCTTTCTCTCTCTGTGTGTGTATCTCTGCCTCTCTCTATTTTTCTTCTCTTTCTTTCCTTCTCTCTCTCTCTTTCTCTCTCTCTCTCTATATATATATATCTTCTCTCTCTTTTTCTCCTCTGTCTCCCCCTATCTCTCTCTCTTTCTCTCTCTCTCTCTCTTTCTCCCTCTCTCTCTCTCTCTCTCTCTCTCTCTCTCTCTCTCTCTGCATCTCTGTTTCTCTTATTCTTCTCTGCCCCCCCCTCTCTCTCTCTTTCTCTATCTCTATCTATCTCTCTCCTCCCCCTCTCTCTCTCACCCCCCCTCTCCCTCTCGCCTCCCCACCCTCTCTCTCCGCATCTCTGTCTCTCTTTCTTTCTCTCTTTCTCTCTCTCTCTATATATATATATATCTCTGCCTCCGTCTATCGTTCTTATCTCTCTCTCTCTCCCTCTCTCTCTCTCTCTCTCTCTCTCTCTCTCTCTCTCTCTGCATCTCTGTTTCTCTTATTCTTCTCTGCCCCCCCCTCTCTCTCTCTTTCTCTATCTCTATCTATCTCTCTCCTCCCCCTCTCTCTCTCACCCCCCCTCTCCCTCTCGCCTCCCCACCCTCTCTCTCCGCATCTCTGTCTCTCTTTCTTTCTCTCTTTCTCTCTCTCTCTATATATATATATATCTCTGCCTCCGTCTATCGTTCTTATCTCTCTCTCTCTCCCTCTCTCTCTCTCTCTCTCTCTCTCTCTCTCTCTCTCTCTCTCTCTCTCTCTGAGAATGCCTGTGTTTGTTTGGGTGTGCTCCAGAGGATGCACAATTAAATATACGTTCTGAAAATTACATCTTCCCTTTATCCGAATCAAACTCACGTCTTTCGTGTACAAGGACAGGAACATGGTCATGATCGAAAAGTCCGATAAGCTTGCAAATGAAGGCGTTGGAAGAACTGGACGAAGAGCGCAGAAACTCGCAAAGTCAAGAACTAGAGAAAAAAATCTGAGACCACTCAGGAAGGGCGACTAAGCGTCTCTGTCAAAACATCCGACATTTGGAAACTTAGTCAAGGGGAGAAAGTTACCAGTAAAGGAACAACCATCGGATGGAGGTTAGGAGTATACTGGTTAAAGTAAATTTCGACCCCAACTCCACCTTCATTCTTTTTTTCGCACTGTCGCCATCAAATGTTGTATAGCAAGGTATACGTAATCGTCAAGGTTCATTCTAAACACAAATTCTTTGAACAATAAATACCCAATGTATGGGTTTCGGCGTTTCGTCATAAAGGCTTCGTCGGGAGCGTGACTGAATTACATGCATGCCTAATTTATTATAAACGAGTCTTTGTGAAAGGGGATAACTTATTGCTTTCTGGTGAATTGACAAAATTTGTTAATAAAAACGTATTCATAGACAACACAATTCTGTGCGTGATATATATTTAACAGTCAGTAAACAAACAGGACAAAATATGTTCGGCAGTAAATGAAATAAAGGGAACGGTAACTTCAGTCTTGTCTCGATACATGGTCTCTCGTGTGAGAATCTTTGTGTTTGGTTGGGAATTTGATCTCTATTTTAAATTTCCCTTTTCTGTGTGTTTTTTGTTAGTAGTGTTTTTTGTTTGTTGGTTTGCCTTTTAGTATTTGTTAAAAAAGGGGTTGAAGATGCTTTTTTGTTAGGAACAGAATTTGGGGAATTGAGAGTGATGATAGAGCAGTGTTCGGCCGAGCAAACACGACTCATTGCTTTTTATTGGAAAAAAGGGGGCGGCGGTGTAAGGCTTATGTATGGTAATACATTTAATAAACGCTCTTTAAAATACTGTTCATTAAATTTTGAGACCTGGCTTTAAAAACTGGTGAGAATCTGCATTCCTCATCTTCGACGATTCTCTTTAACTATTTCTTTTGAAAGATTGTTTATAATCTCTGGACCCTGAAGCAGTGGAACAAACGCCGCTAGCACTGTCAAAATGTAGGCCGAAGAGGCTTTGAGTTTTCTTTGAACTATCTCGAGAAGACAAAAATGTCGGCCAAGACCGATGTGGGTGGCCTGGGGCGTGGAGTGCCAGCCTGTGGTTCCTGGGGATATCCGCCCCGCCTCCCCTCCGCCCCTCCCCATCTCAGTCAATCCAGAAATACACGGGCTACACTCGTTTGTGACCCCTTTTGTGTTATCTCTTTTGTGTTTTGTTTTGCTCGTAAATTTGTTTGTTTATTTGTTTGTGTTAAGGAGGGTGGAGCCTTTTGTTCACAAAGTATTAATTTCCCAGTTTTGAGGACACAGTTTCCTCATGCAATGTATTGGATTTCATATCTTCTTTTCAAGCAAAAGAAAATAAAAGAAAATAAATGTGTCAAGTTAATACTGGATTTTTCTTTTTATTCTAAAAAATTAACACTGAAAACCTTTTGTCCAAAATCCACGGTAAGAAAAATTATGTTTGAGAATTTTTAGCTGATCTCTAATTTCTGCACTAACTGCGAGGGAGTATAAAGCTGTACGGCGGTAGCTTTGAGTCCACCTAAATCTGTTTTGCAACAATTGTTTACAGTTCTAGACATGGCAGAGAACCTCAGTTCAACGCGATTCAGAGGGAGAAGCAAAAGGCTGGCCCCCTACAACAATTTCACGAGTCAGCTCCGATACACCGAGGTTTCCGCTACTGTGTTTTCATCACGGTTATGCTTCAACCACCGACCCTTCGTCAAGAATCTGGATGGAACCGCCAACGTGCGTGCATGCTCGCTGCTCTGCTCACTGAGCTCGAGGAAGGAGGAAGGAAGGAAGGAAGGAAGGACGAAAGCATGTGATTTGCAGATGTGAAATTCGACGTTCGGCTGCGGTGAGGAGGATCATGGAAACCACGACGGGAAATAGGAAGATGTCCAGATTTTACTTTATTTTAAAAACTCTTTAACGATTTTGATTTTTCATATCTGACCAAGAGTCGTCACCCCC
>NW_004797695.1:432512-444708 GCF_000002075.1 Aplysia californica
TGTGCATGTGTGTGTTCTTGTGTGTGCATGTGTGTGCATGTGTGTGCATGTGTGTGTTCATGTGTGTGCATGTGTGTGTGTGTGTGTGTGTGTGTGTGCATGTGTGTGTGTGTGTGTGTGTGTGTGGGTGTGTGTGTGTGTGTGTGTGTGTGTTGTGTATATTTTATCGAGTATCCCCGTCTTTCTGTTGGAAAACTCTGCGCATTACTGCAGTACTTTGTGGGTGATTGGCGGGTGCTCTGGTGTGGTTTGCTTATTCTTTCCCTTAAAATCCAATTAACATGCAGGTCCATTTCCGATACAACTGGGTCAAGAGGAGAGTCTTGACAATGACAATAACAATAACAATAACAATAACAATGACAATGACAATGACAATGACAATCACAACAACAACGACAATCACAATGGCAATCTTTATATTCACCTCGCAGGGAGAAATTAGTCTTGGTCGTTTACAACGGCAGTAGACGTTACAAAGGAAGCTCTCTAAACAACCTGAGTTCAAGAAGGGAAAATTAGGGATTCGAACCAGGGTCAACGGAACCGCAGACCGGGCTTATACCCACTGAGCTAACCACGCTCTCGTGACCCACTGATAGCCGAGATTGATTCTTGTGTACGTAATGAACTCCTCTCTCTCTCTCTCTCTCTCTCTCTCTCTCTCTCTCTCTATCTATCTATCTATCTATCTATCTATCTATCTATCTATCTATCTATCTATCAAAAGACAGAAGACAGAAGCGGGAACACCGAAATGAACAGCCAGGCAAGGTGTGTATCCTGCGGGGTGCCCATTGGGGGATCGGGTCTGGTCGGGGCGGTTTGCTAGCCAGCTTGAGGGCGCAAAGCGGCTATCGTGGCAAAGCCGATGGCGCCCGACTCGTCGTGTTTGTTTTCAGGCGACGAGTGGGTTGGTCGCCCCCGACCCGACCCGACCCGATCCCATCCACAATGGGCACCTCGTATTATGCGCAATCACACCACTCACTACACGGCGTACCGACTGGCACCCTTGGCTAGGTATTTTGACCAATGGTGATGCTTTGCCCCCCTCCTCTGAGCTCTTGACTCTTTCTACTCTTATCTATTTTAGGTCACCAAGGGATCTTTAACGTGCGTAACTTGCACACGGGACCTCCGACACTTTTCGCCCTTGACCCTTGTCCGAGAAGGCTAGGTGTAGATCTTTCCTACCAGAAGATCAGAGGTGTGGCTGAATGACAGCAACCAAGGAACAGTAGTAGATAAGGCTGCAGAAAGAGTCAGGAGCCCAGAAGAGGGGGCAAAAGAGGTGGGAGCAGAAAGTGAAGACAAAAGCAGACGACAGAACATTGCTAGAGAGCAGGAAAGGAGGTGAAAGGAGACCATTTTAGAGAACAAAATGTCTCTGTCGCTATCCGGATTCGAACTCAGGACCTTTGAATGAGAGGCGAATACCTTAACCTCTAGGCCACGACAGCCCCCGAAATGATTTTTTAAAAATAATACCATGTAAAAGGGGCATACATGAACACTGTTTTTGTTTTTGTTTTTATCTCACCAGATAAGTCGCTTGAATGTTTAAAAATATCAACACATAAGACGAACTGAAATATTTAATATATATCAGAGAGCTATAAACTCCACAATCCACAGGCGTTTCAGCAATAAATGTATAACAGCTGAACATTGTACGACAAGCGCATGAAGAAAACATAAATCTACGACACCAGCAATCTGGAACCTCCTATGACAAACAACGCTGTCCAAGCCGAAGTCAGCTTACGAGTTCACACGTTAGCAATGCCAGAGTTTGAGAGAAAAGACAGGAAGGGAGGAGGGGGGGGGGAGGAGTGGAATCCTCTTTTCGGTGGTTCTCTTTCTCTCGCATTTCACGCTACACGTCAACTTTATCATTCCTAGATTCCGACAGCCGTTTCGCGTTTTTCGGCTGAACGCGCTAAGAACCACACAATGCAAACAACACACACATCGTCACACACTTTGGATTTCAGTCCAGTGAAGTCGGGGGAAAGCCTTCAAAAAATTATAAGACACCGACATGCTTTAAGTAATAGTATGAACAAACAATAAGAATTGTTTACCGTGTGACCTGTGCTAAATTCACGTTTCAATGAGTGTGCAAGTGCGCTTTTTAAAAAGAGGAGTATTTTGGGTGAAATTGTTCACCATACTTGGTCTACTTTGGCGCTGACTGTAACAATCACTTCAGCATAGGGCCCTCGTGTTTCACTTCATTGAGCCTGCCGAAAGCAGCATTCCTCGAGAGGAAGTGGGGGGGGGGGTCTAACAATGTGTGTAAACCCGTTTTTCAAATGTGAAATTGGATAATAAACCTTTAACCTACTGCTGTCGACAAAAGTAGGTTAACGAAATAGGATCGTTTGTATACAGACGTTTCCTTCCCCCAAGTTCCTAACCTCTTTCTCTTTCATGCTTCGTGCCTAGATCAACGCGTACACATTGTACTTACCGATACGTTGGCTTAGTTCTTGAGGGTTCCAGTGATTGAGTGGTCAGTGAGTTAAATTCCCAATGAATGATGACAAGCGTAGTTTGTCGGTGACACGACACTACTGTATAGTTGGCCAAGTCGGGGCTCCTGTGGCTGAGAAGTTAAAGGGTTCGTGCTCACAATAAATGAATGTCAAGTGCGTGTCAGTGATCCAACGTTTTGCTGTCGTCGGACCTAGGCCGAGGGCACGGCACGATAACAACTGTAGGCCTAACTAAAAAAACAGAGCGCCCCGCAGAAAGCGACCAGCATTGGTGTGGATTCATTGTCTTTGTTCGTGGTGTTATGCATTATTCACTCATTATTGTATTAATGTGGCTCTCTTTGTGCATGCAAATTTATTAAGGGGAGCAGTAAAGTGAAATTTATTTGCTTCTTTATATATTATAGAAACAAAACAAAAACCTTTACCATTAACATTGTTAGAGACGTTGAAATATTAACACCAATCTGTTTCAGTAAGTTATATTTGTTCAAGAACATACAGCGCTCTACAAAAAGATGTCAAAAGAGTTCATGTTGCATGCAGTTAGTGTTGAGGTTTTTTTCATGCATACTTTATAGGCCTACGTAATACAACATGGAGCTGCAGTAGGGTTAGCCTACTGAAATAAACACAAGCACGCATGCTAAGGTTTAATCACTCGTGGAATTCTGGAAGCAAAGACAGAAGGCAAGAGAAGAAGGGATCAGGAGACTATCAGAGGATGGGAGCAAGACACAGAAAACTGACATCATGGAACCAAAACAACTCATGCAGGCAAAATGGCAAGAGACACAGTATTCTATTGCAGCGAGAGCCAACATTCAACGACTGGAAAAACTAGAAGAAGCAGACATATTTTTAAAAAATGTTTAGAGGTCACAATGTGAGTGGGCCTGGGGGAAAAAACGGTTCTCACCGAGGTCACAATGTTGACTTCTTTCGGGTCACGGGTGAGGTCAGTCGGCCGGTCAAACATTTCCTGTCGACTGTCGAGCTACAACAGGCATGGATCTAATCATCTAACTATAAATAACATCCGCACAACGGTCGAGAGAGCCGGAGTGGACAAGTCTTTGACTCGTGTATTCCAAAGTGCTGATTTGTGTGTGTGTGTGTGTGTGTGTGTGTGTGTGTGTGTGTGTGTGTGTGTGTGTGTGAAAGAGAGAGTGTGTGTGTGTGTGTGTGCGTGTGTGCGTGTGCGTGTGTGTATGTGTGTGTGTGTGTGTGTGTGTGTGTGTGTGTGTGTGTGTTCCTGTGCGTACCTTTATATGTTTTGTGTGCGTGTGCATGTGTGTGTGTGGTGTGTGTGAGTGTGTGTGTGTGTGTGTGTGTGTGTGTGTGTGTGTGTGTGTGTGTGTGTACCTGTGTGTATGCCAGTATACGTGTGTGTGCCTATGTATTTTGTGTGGTTGCCTGTGTGTTTAAGCGTGTATGCGTGGCCTTGTGTATGTGTGTGTGTGTGTGTGTGTGTGTGTGTGTGTGTGTGTGCGTGCGTGCGCGCGCGCGCGCGTGCGCGAGCGCCCCTGTGTGTATGCCGCTCTGTGTGTCCGTGTGTGATTGTGCGATTGTGTGTGTGTGTGTGTGTGTGTGTGTGTGTGTGTGTGTGTGTGTGTGAGTGTGTGTGTGTGTGTGTGTGTAAGAAATGTTTTAAATACAGCTTATGTCTCGGAAACAAGATCGGGCAAGGCTGGTGTCATGGACGTAGAGCTAAATCTGGGCCTATTTTATTTTTTTGGGTGTTTTGTAGGGATTTTGAATTATTTCTGCGTGCATTTTTCCCTCGGACTCTTGAGTCTTATAGCCCTTCAGACTTACCCAATACTTGTATAATGTATAACTCTTGACGTAAAGGCAGATTGGAAGCTATTGTTCAGTATCACTGGCTTAAAACAGACCAGTACCAAAAACTAAACAGAGTTCTGAGATTATCATTATAATGCGTTCCGTCAGGATTTATGTGTTATAAATTTCTTTATTACTTATTCAATTCACAAATGCGCACTTGTCACATCGATGAACAGTTACATTTTATGGTACATGCATGTGCATGTTTTAAGGCGAGACAGAAGAAATAGCGAGTGAGAATGAGAGAAGGAGAGAGATAGAAAGGGATGACGGACGCACACAGAGAGAGAGAGAGAGAGAGAGAGAGAGAGAGAGAGAGAGAGAGAGAGAGAGAGAGAGAGAGAGAGAGAGAGAGAGAGAAAGAGAGAGAGAACGAAAACGTTATAGTGCCTATAGAAAACGAACGTTTTATTCTGTTTGTAGCCAGCCAAGTTTCCATTTTATTGTGACCATTAGTGAGTTGGGGTGTTGTTGTTGTTTTTAATTGCATATTTTCTCGCATAAATTTTTAATATATATTATGCACGATATTACATTTTTTCGTACACATCTGTCCTGTGATTTTAAAACGAAATATCTCTATGAATGTAATGCACATTGAGTATTTTTTAAAAAAGAAAATGCTATTTATTAGTAGTTGCAGTAATAGTATAATGTGGTAAAAAATGTGTGGCTCAACTTATTGTGAAATGCCTCCTTAACTATCGAACATAGATTCTCCAACTTTTGCACAAAGGCTTAAACCAGTTTGTTTCAACAGATGACAATTTTTTCAAACACCTGTACACCGTATTCTAGAATTTTCCCTAATAAATACTGTTAAAAAATCACAGTCGATGGTTTCTACAGATTTTAAAAAGTTTACAAAAAGGGCAATATCGCTTTTAAAAGCAAGTCGGTCTTTTTTTCTAATCTCGACATCATGCTCATAGAACGCATGTTTTGATCATCTTTAGCATTGGGTGTCAAAAATATGGTCACTATAAATTCAATTTCTTGTAATACGTTTTACGATTGAAAGTGTCATTGATAAGCTGTGGTGTAGGACGTATGCAAAATGTGTGTGAGAAGCGGGAAGTGCTGTGAACACTCCCATTTTCCGCGTGACGGAGATTTGTAGCATTTTACATGAATTTATGAAGAGAACTTTTTAAATTATACCTTCAGTTGTTGTGAAAAAATATGATTAAGCTGCTGTGCAAGGTATGAATGACATTTAAATTCACCCATTCAAGAATTTTTGACCGCACCATAGTAGTATATATGTAGTTATGTATAAATGTTATGAATAACGGACAGTTATCACCGTTCCTCCTCTCCCTTTCCCCACCCCATCCTACACCGTACGCCGTTCACTTGACTGACCTCACCGTCCGTCTCCCTATGTTTCTCTAGACCTGCACGGCACTTGTTTGTGAACGAGAAGATCCGTATACATATTATTATCATTTCATCTGTCGTTTATTATCTTCACTACTGCAACCTTCCCTGAACCCATTTACAGGAATGTGTAGGCCTATTTATCTCTGATAACCACCCGCGATGCACGCGGTAGATGCAATCAAAATTAATATTATGTAAAGCTACACATAATAAATGCTAAGATGAAAGCAAGCTAGTGGTCGTGTCAGAAACACGTCTTAATCGCGCTGACACTTTTTGACTGCTCAAAGTACTACAGTATGATATCATGAGGCTTGATTTTATGGGAGATGAGGTGCATTTGAGGTCGGGGGGGGGGGCATCTGAAAATCGGAATTTCTGGTAGGCGTTTTTCTTTGGGTTACACAATTTACATACAGGGAAATTCTATCTTTCTGGTAACATTATTTTTAGGCACAACACAGGCGGGTGATGTGATAGGGAAAGGTGTTACATAAAATGTTACTTAATCATAATTTTTGGGTGTCAACACAATAGCTCCCAGTGTTCCAAATATGGTACACATGCTTGAGTTTTCTTAAGTTGCAAAAGAAAAGTGAAGTCAAACTGTTGTGGATAGATAAGCTTAGATGTTTGTGCTTTGAGTTACCCAATAACAACCATGACCTTTT
The DNA here is from genome assembly GCF_000002075.1 of Aplysia californica. Taxonomy (NCBI): domain Eukaryota; kingdom Metazoa; phylum Mollusca; class Gastropoda; order Aplysiida; family Aplysiidae; genus Aplysia; species Aplysia californica. The sequence continues at coordinate 438,916 of NW_004797695.1, forward strand.
GGAGGGGAGGGAGTGGAGGGTTCATGTCGAAGGTGAGAGAGAGAAAAATCCTCGAATGCAGCTAGTCTGTGACATTTCCAACTCCACACCACCCCTCTCTTCCCATATCTTAGAAAAAGGATCGTTACAATTATGATGTCATGATTGGAAGAGATTCTGTTTGCGACGAGGCCGTCATCGCCAGGTGCACTGAATCAGGGGACGTAAACAGTATAAAATACGTTCTTATAAAATTTCCATTAAAGCTTGGGTTACCTCGACTCTTAACTTTTCTTCTTTTTTTTTCTTTTTTTTGGGGGGGTAAGTGTTTTACGGCGCTCGCAACCTCTTACGGTCATATGAGCGCGCTGGACACATTAAACATTTCAGTAGGTTTTAACTATTGAAAGGGACTACACAAAAAAAACTATTGAATTTTGCCCGGGTGGCGGCCGGAGACTATTCTTTTATCGATTTAGGACCACCAAGGGATCTTTAACGTGCGCAACTTGAGCACGGGATATCCGAGATTTTTCATCCTTGTCCGAGAAGACTAGGAATAGATCTTTCCTACCATAAGTGTGGCTGACAGACAGCAGTAAGTGGGAGCGGAGGAGTAGCAGTAGAAAGGCTGCAGAAAGAGTCAGGAGTCCAGAGGAGGGGGCAGAGGAGGTGATGGGGTGGGGGCAGAAAGTGGAGACGAAAGCAGACGACAGAACATTGCTGGAGAGCAGGAAAGTAGGTGAAAGGAGACAATTCAAGAGAAGAAAATGTTTTCCCGTCGCTACCCGGATTCGAACCGGGGTCTTTTAATGAGAGGCCAACACCTTAACCTCTAGGCCACGAGAGCCCCCTTTACTTCAAGTTCATCATGTACATCGTCATTAGCCAGGAGCAAGGTACTGGCAGCGGAGCCAATGAAACTAACTGTGTGAGCCAGTGGTTGCAAGTTTAATTTCAAATAAACATAATATGCCAAACCATAAAATGTTATTGTTCTGGTTCGAGGTTGGCTAGAATAGAACCCATGTGTCTTTAGAGATTTAATGGGAGAGCCGAACTAGAACGACCCCCGGTTGAAGCAAAATGCTTTCCCTACTCCGAGTCAATTTTTCGGCTCGCGCTATTAGATGGTAGATTATGATATAGCGGCTCTACAACTATTCAATCTTTTCCACCCCATAATCTTCGAACTCACTCAAAACACTACTCAATGTTCAGATCACTTTTTCTTTTTTCCACTATCTGAGTAGAAATTCTGCTATCTTGGGTTAGCATAGACCGAGCAACACTGTGGATGATACTGAGACATCACACAGAATCCCACTGAAGTTGGTTAGCCTCATAGAGAGCATGTACGAAGGGGCAATGTGCAGGGTTATACATGATGGCCAGCTCACTGACAGATTTAACACCAAGACCGGTGTGACACAGGGATGTTTGCTATCACCTTTTTTCTTTATCTTGGGAATCGACTGGCTGATGAAAGAAACCACCAGAGGACACAGAAACGGCATACAGTGGACCCCATGGACACAGTTGGACGATCTGGAGTTTGCAGATGACTTGGCGCTTCTGTCACACACTCAGGAACAGATGCAAGCAAAGACAACAATTTTAAACAACCTATCAGAGTCTGGTGGATTGAGGATCCACCCTGGAAAGTCAAAAGTCCTAAGGATAAATGCACTACGAAAGGAGCAGATCACAGTAGAGGGGAATGCACTGGAAGACGTCGAATCCTTCTGCTATCTTGGAAGTATAATTGCCAGAGAGGGAGGAACAAGCGCTGAAATGAAGTCCCGCATTGGAAAGGCACAGACTGCATTTATTTCTTTAAACAGGATTTGGAGGACCAGGGATATGTTACTACGGACAAAGCTGACAATTTTCAACTCGAATGTGAAGTCAGTCCTGTTGTATGGATGAGAGACGTGGAACGCATCTCAGACATTTAGAGGATCCAGGTTTTCTTGAACAAATATCTGAGGAAGCTACTGAGGATCAGATTTGCTGACAGGATCACCAACGAGGAAGTATTAAGAAGAACGAGACAGAGCCCAGTCAGAGAGGAGGTGGGAAGAAGGCGTTGGTGATGGATTGAGCACACTTTCAAGAAGTCAAACAGCTGCATAACAAGGAAAGTGCTAGGTTGGAACCCACAGGGTAAAAGAGGAAGACCACGTGGAACCTGGAAAAGAGTCACGGAAATGGATGTACAGAAAAGGAATACATGGAGTGACATCAAGCGACTAGCCCAGGATAGGGAAAGGTGGAAAGTGTTTGTTTGTGGCCTATATCCTGATCCAGGGTGAGAAAGGCAATGATGATGAGTGGAAATTCCTGTCCTTGCAATTTTGATATATTATATTGCACAAACACATATGGGTTTCTCTCTCTGTCTTTGTCTCTGTCTCTGTCTGTCTGTCTGTCTGCCTGTCTGTCTGTCTGTCTGTCCATCTGTCTGTCTGTCTGTCTGTCTGTCTCTCTCTCTCTCTCTCTCTCTCTCTCTCTCTCTCTCTCTCTCTCTCTCTCTCCACACACACACACACACACACACACACACACACACACACACACACACACACACACATATATATATATATATATATACACACACACACACACACACACACACACACACACACACACAGAAAAGAAAGAAATTATGTACATGTATTATGATTACTCTCGCAAAGGAAAATAATATGACTGGTAAAATGGTTGGGTCTATGTGATGAAAATGGACTGGCAGGGAAAGAGTTAATGTCACATGAGCAGTATTTCATTCACTGATTATAACAGAAAGTCCTCGGGGGGTCTTCAACTCTGTATTCTGGCTCCACTTGTATGGCCCTGCACCCTAAAAACAAAAATCATCTTTTCCCACTTTCATCCTGCATGAAGAAGCGTTGCCACGCTAGCTCTATACTGTTCTCGGCAGTATTTTTGCAGAAGACATTTGCATTTTGCATTAAGAAAATTGCAATGTATCTGATCTTCGCCCTAGGTGTTTGTAATACCAAAAAAACCTTAGAGAAAATGGTTGGTAGTAGGAGAGCGCCAATGGTAGGTCCTGTAATGCTTTAAATGTCATACCTGGATTGTTTCTCTCTTTTTGAGACATTCTTTTCCCCCAGCACGTAACGGTTGTTATGATGAAGACGTCCTTTTCACTATCATCCACACATAGTTTGAACAGTCGCCGTCTATGACAAGCGGTCGCCATACTGAGGTGCGTGCGCAGTTCTCTTATTAATTTTGTCTCTAACAAAAATGAGGCCCAATCTCTGCCGACAGATACAAATACAAGTCCTGGTATATTGAACAGCAGGGTTAATCGTTAATCGTTTCAATTGGCCATTTAGAAGGAACTTTGCTCTTCGCTGTTTTTATGTTTAGATATTTCTTAATTTATTCTTCTTTTAAACTGACTTATCATTAAAACAAAAATAGCCTTTCACATGAAATGTCGATGAACCTTCTGTGGCCTCTTGAAGCAGTGCTGTGTTAATTTCACTGTTTCATTCTCTGGAATTATTCGAATTTTGAATACCGTCGAAGTTGCTGGTTAAGGAGATGGTCGCCATCAGAAGGTTCAAAGGAATAGACAAATCAATAGGTGATCACCAAGACTCAAAAGTAACCGTTAACTTCACCACATCGGAGGGAAGGGATGGTATCATCACCAAAAACGTTTTTACCGCACGATGAAATGCAAAACTAAAATAAGTGGGGCGTTCAGTAAGCGATGATCGATGTTTAACTGAACAAGTAATCGACCTTGCTTGTAGTACAAGCCCTCGAGAGGAGGGCTTTAAATGCTGATACGGACAGCGTTATACGTTCTTATACTATCTCTGACCGTCTAGGGACAGCGTCAACGATGTTGATGAAAACGATTACGTTACCACTTGTCCATTGTGAAGACCAGTCAGGTCGTTTTCGCGTCTGCCAGAGGCATGAAACAGCTATCAGATGACGAACTGTTATAGAGTGGCGTGGGAGCTGTGTGTATGTGTGTGTGTGTGTGTGTGTGTGAGAGAGAGAGAGAGAGAGAGAGAGAGAGAGAGAGAGAGAGAGAGAGAACGAAAATGAAGACAGAAAGACAGGGAGAAAGAAAGAGAGAGGCCGGGGTCAAGGGTAAAGGAGATGGGGAGGGAGCGCAAACAGAGAAGTAAAAACATCTCATAAGCACTATCTATAGTAGCAGAGAGTAAAAGAAAGGAAACGGGGAGGGGGGGGGCATAACCCATTGTGGACATCCTTGCCTGGGGCGGATGGACTGATGTTCTATATGTTGCATAACGTATGGTCTCACAACAGGCCTGTGGGGTATACCACGTTATTGTGAGGACTAAATACATACCTGTGTCCCCCGCCATCAATATTTATCATATTATCAGAACTTTGTAAAAGTAACGTGATGGGTAGATTTCTTGCCTAAGGCGAAGCTGCTGTATGTGAACTCCTACGTTGGTTTAGATATAATATAATCCTGATAGTTCTTGTACAGCTTACAATACATGTACGGTATATGATACGACAAGAAAGGGGACAGCAGGGAAAGCGTGGTGACTATATAAAGTAGTGAAGAACATGTTCAGCGATTGATAATAGTGATAATAATAATAACTATTATTATTATTGTGTTGTTATTATTATTTTTCTTCTTCTTCTTCTTCTTCTTCTTCTTATTATTATTATTATTAACAACAACAGCAATAATTGATAATAGTGATAATAATAATAATAATAAGGATATCAAAAATAATAATATTTTGTATAGCGCTGTATCCCCTCAGAATATCATCTCTAAGCGCGCTACATCTATAGAATACTATGTGCCAACTGTCCCCTCGTATGTCAATCTGTCATGTCGTCTGCCAACTGTCCCCTCGTATGTCAAAATGTCACCTCGTCTGCCAACTGTCCCCTTGTTTCTTTGTGTTTCAGTTTGAGTATAGCGAAGAAAACTAAGGGTGCTGTGTCCCGTTTTGTCCTCGGCAGGGTACCGTGGCTGGCGGTGCTGGGAGCAGCAACAGTAGCCCCCAGGGCAGCACACAGCAGCAGACAGCAGGCTACGAGCACGCCCTGTGTGACCTGAACCCCTTCTCTCCTCCCGCCCGACCCGTGGACGCCTCGCGGGGATCCTGGAGCCCTCTGACTCCGCCCCCTTTATGACAACCAATCAGCACGCAGCTCCACGCCCCCTCGCAGCAGCAGCAGGCTCAAGCCCCGCCCAACTTTCTGTGATAACTCGGGATGTACAATTTAGACTCCGCCCCTCACCCCCTCCCACGCCCCCTCGCCTCAACGCTGCAGCTGAAAACGGCTCACACAGACTTTAACGGCCGATAGATACGTCATCCATCATCATCATCTTAGACGACAAAAGACGGGAACAATTTCTGTCTGTTCCCCCTCTCAGCGCTGGGCGACGGACGGGTGTTCCCCCGCCAGGCGATCTCCCCTGCTGCAGACAATCGTTCGTTGGCTCGGGACTCCCCTCTCTCTCTCTCTCTCCCCTACCCTAGGGCGACGGCTGGCTAGCCTGGACGCATTTGTTGAAGAGACCGTCCTACATGACCTCTCGTGTGACTTCCAGGGGATATAGCCAGGACAAGATATCGCTCTGCGAGGCTACTGATGGAAGTGTTGGATCGATCGTCTGTTACATTTCCCACACTTCACCACAAGTCACAGCCTTTAGAACAATGTCAATATCACACACACGCACACACACACACACACACACACACACACACAAACACAAACACACAAACACATAAACACACACACACACACACACAA
>NW_004797695.1:444808-446721 GCF_000002075.1 Aplysia californica
CTAGCAAGCCGGTAAAGGATTTTTAAAAACCTGCTAAAAAAACCAAAAATGAGGAAAAGAACAGCATGTGTGCCGTAAGATCAACAGAAGGACTATCGGACTGGTTCTCCATCAGATCAGGGGTAAGACAAGGGAGTGTTCTCTCTCCGCTTCTCTTCATCACTTACATGGATAAGATCACGAAAGCAGCAAATGACAACATCACTGAACGGAACGAGCTTCTATTTGCTGATGACCAGAGTATATTAAATGCGTATGAAGAGGAATTACAAAAACACACCACAAAACTAAATGAGGAATGTAAGCACCTGAACATGAAAATCTCCATCTCAAAAATAGAAGTTATGAAGGTCAACAGAAAACCAGGGAAACTCAACATTCTTATTCATGGAACACAGCTCCAACAAGTAGAGGAATTTAAATATTTGGGAAGCATCTTCACAGAAGATGGGCGTATGGACAAAGAAATAGCAACAAGAAGTATGAAGGCAAATGCAGTGACCTACCAACTAGCACCCCTGCTCAGTCACAAGAACATCCAAACCGAAGTTAAATCCCAGATCATCAACAGCATCTTCATACCAACATTAACAAATCAGTGCCAAACAGGGTCTCTAAACAAGGCACAAGAAAGAAAATGCATGCGAGATGAGGTGTCTCCGCAAAACCATCAACTTCACCAGAAGAGACCGCATAAGAAACGAAACCATACGTCTACACACTGGAATACCACCAGTAATTCATAGGGCGTCAAAGAGTCAAATGGTTTAGATATCTAACCAGAATGCCCCAGAAACAACTAGCGGCTAGAGCTTACAACACACGAGAATCTGGCTTCAAATCACGAGGAAGACCAAGAAAGACCTGGCTGGATGGGGTTAAAAAGATCCTAAGGATACCAGAGGGAGGAAAAAGAAAAAGTAAGTAAAAATTAAGTACCGATAAATGTAACTCGGTCTTTTTGCTGGGCATTGTATATTTTTCGTCTATCTTATTAATTTTTTTGGTAAGTGTTTTACGGCGCTCTCAACTGCATAAGGTCATGTGAGCGCGCGGGACACATAAAACATTTTATCAGTTGGTAGGAAATTTCGAATTTTGTCCGGGTGGCGGCCGAAGACTATTCTTATCGATTTTGGACCACCAAGGGATCTTTAACGTGCGTGACTTGTACACGGGACATCAGAGATTTTTCATCCTTGTCCGAGAAGGCTAGGTGTTGATCTTTCCTACCATAAGATCATGGGTGTGGCTGACAGACAGCAGTAAGCGGGGGCCGAGGAGTAGCCGTAGAAAGGCAGCAGAAAGAGTCAGGATCCCAGAGGAGGGGGCAAAGGAGGTTAGGGGGCGGGGGAAGAAAGTGGAGACGAAAGCAGACGACAAAACATATTAGAGAGCAGGAAAGGATGTGAAAGGATACATCTTTAGAGAAAAAAAATTTCTGTCGCCATCCGGAGTCGAACGCGAAACCTATTGAATGAGAGGCGAACACCTTAACCTTTAGACCAAGAGAGCCCCCTGACGTTGTATCTGTCTCATCCCAGGTTGACCGTCATAGACAGCGTCGAAGCCCACGTGATTTGTTCTAAATACTGTTGATGTGGGTGTAAAATACCTAGGGCTACATTTTCAATGCTGATGAGAAGGGGGAGGAGGAGGAGGAACAAATATTTGGGAAATGTAAGGAGAAAAGATAAACACACGAGCCGATTTCAGCAACATGATGCAATAAAGCAGACTGCAGTTTATCCTATGCCAGCATGTAATTACTTCAATTTTACAGATTGCTGACTCTCCTATCCTTACGGATTGTCCGTTAATCCATCCGTCTTCTTGTCTATCTATCTATCTATCTATCTATCTATCTATCTATCTATCTCTCTCTATCTATCTATCTATCTATCTATCTATCT
>NW_004797695.1:447679-451786 GCF_000002075.1 Aplysia californica
CCCCCCCTCCCAAACCTTCCTCAAAACATATTTGAAAAATTCTTATTTATCCCTCCCTCTCAACCTCAACCCCCTGTATATCTTCATATATCTCTCGAACTTTATCTATCAAGTTACTTACCTATCTATCTATATATTATATATCGATCGTTCAAAGAAAGAAGGAGGTGGCTATTTTTCAATACGCATGTATCTGTGCTTGCAATTATAAACCGTGGAATGAATGTATGTACCTTTTCAAAATCTAGCATTTTTCAACACAGAAGGTGAAATGGTGGAACAGCCGAGCGCAAGAGTGCAAGGGGAAAAAATTCCGTGATGGAGCACCATTCCGTCCAGAATTTTTTGAGTACGCTGTACTTTAAGCATTATGTGTGCAACCTTTGATGCAACGAAAGCTGATTAATTTCATCACCTTGTGTAAATCGGAAAACACAGATGTCCATTTTAAGAAATAATTTTACACCCATTGCTTCAAATATTACTGGTTAATCGTAGCCATTTTTTAGCGTTTCCGTTTGACCTGTTTCCATGTCGTTGAACAATGTGCTTCTTTTTTGTTTACCTACATTAAGATTTTTCTTCAAGACCGAAAAGGCCATATATATTATTATGTACCACTACCACACATTGTGACTTTAATTAGATTTTTTTTTACAAACCTGCTATGTAAAGCATAATTAAACATGGGCTGAAGAGCAAAACATGAAGGTATTTTCAACAGTACACATCTACGAACGAGCACGAGGGCCACAAACACAAAGGAGGTACAAGGGAAAAAATCTTCAACAAACAAACCAGGGAAGCAATAATCATGAAATGTTAGATATTACGATAGATCTACTAGCCTTTTTTACTAGCTTACCTCAAAGATCCGACACAATATAGGATCTTTGCTCACCCTTGCATACAAAAGGGGGGTCTGAGAGACCTAACAGTGTTTTAATTTGTAAGTTATAGGGTTAGGGGTAAGGGTAGGTTTAGTGTTAGATTTAGGGGTAGGGTAGCCTGAGGGCTAGGGTTATGGTTTCAATGTTATCAGATTTTTTAACTTCATTTCGTTCCTGAGGCTTTAGGCTGCAGAGTTAGCTATGCTATTTTTTAGATCGATTCTAACAATTGTTGGCTCAGGCGTGATAGTCAAAGATCAAAGAACTAGGATCAAAGCACTAGCTTCTCCGTTCCGCAGTCGAACCCGAATCAGTGAGCAGTAAACCGACCAAATAAACACGTGTATAATCATACAGAATCAGGTGAACAAAAGTTTGCCTGAGAAGGTCGTCTTTTAAGTAGGTTTCTCAACAACTTAGCCACAGATACCTGGAACTGGAATAACAATAATAATATATCCCCGTGATGTTAGTAGAAATGTCGAATGTGATTTAGATAAAGTGGCTTTTTTCCACTCGTTATTACACCTACAAGTGTTATTTTTTAATGCAGTCACTCCCCCGTGCTTCAGTTGTTTTAAATTCTAGGGCACTGCTCAAGATTCCAGTCTTAATCTGTTGTTAAAATACGTAGGAAGTTCAGTTATATAAAAATGAGTAAAAAGTGCATTCTGATTTCCTTTTCATTGGCAAAAGTAACGTGGAATTTTCTAAGGGAAGGGGCGGGGGGGGGGGGCAGGGGAAGGGGCAGGGGAAGGGACAGGGGGAGGGGGGAGGGTTGATTTTTATGTTGTTTTGTCTTCTTTTCTTTAATTCGTTATTTTTTTTCTCAGTTGTTGGCTGTTTAAAGGTTGTTTTATTTCTTGATTTTTAAAAGGGGATAGGGGATGTCGAACTGCACGCCTGATCCACCTGAAAATTGTCGAAAGAGTCTCTTCCTATTCTCCCAACATTCTCATCTCCTCAATGTTTCCCTCCCTCCCTTCTTCCCTTCTCTTCTCCATCCTTCTTCTTATTCCCTTCCTCTTCTTCTTCTTCTTCTTCTTCTTCTTCTTCTTCTTCTTCTTCTTCTTCTTCTTCTTCTTCTTCTTCTTCTTCTTCTTCTTCTTCTTCTTCTTCTTCTTTTTCTTCTTCCTCCTCCTCCTCCTCCTCCTCCTCCTCCTCCTCCTCCTCCTCCTCCTCCTCCACCTCCTCCTTCTCCACCACCACCACCATCACCACCACCACCAACAACAACAACAACAACAACAACAACAACAACAGCAGTAGCAGCAGCAGCAACAACAATAACAACAACAACAACAACAACGACGACGACGACGAAGACAATGACAAGAGATGATATGGTACAGTAAAACATTACGCGGGGGCTCTCGTGGCCTTGAGGTTAAGGTGTTGGCCTCTCATTCAAAGGTCCCGGGTTCGATTCCGGGTTGCGACCAAAAATTTTCTTCTCTAAAATTGTCTCCTTTCACATCCTTTCCTGATCTCTAACAATGTTCTGTTGTCTGCTTTCATTTCCACTTTCTGCCCCCACCCCCTCACCTCCTTTGCCCCCTCCTCTGGGCTCCTGACTCTTTCTGCAGCCTTTCTACTGCTACTCCTTGGCTCCTCCTAACTGCTGTCTTTCTGCCACACCCCTGATCTTCTGGTAGGAAAGATCTACACCTAGCCTTCTCGGACAAGGGCGAAAAATCTCGGAGGGCCCGTGTGCAAGTTGCGCACGTTAAAGATCCCTTGGTGGTCTAAAATCGATAAGAGTAGGCTTCGGCCGCCACCCGGGCAAAATTCAAAATTTCCTACCAACGAAAAAGTATTAGGTGTGTCCCGCGCGCTCATATGACCTTATGCAGTTGCGAGCGCCGTAAAACCCTGTACTAAACAAACAAAATATTACGCTGACGATCGCATCGCCAACCTGGAAGGCAGCCAGGTGATAAGACTTAACAAGGCCTTGTTCCCCAGCCGTCCCTCGTTCCCGTTTTACTTCTCGCTCCTGTGGGTCATCTTCAGGTATCGCATATATTTATAAGCAGACGTCTACGGTTTGCCATTAGCTGCTCGTTTACCCTCAGCAGTCTGCTCAAGAACCTTAAGACTAGACCAGAAATTCGTTGTTTCTGATAGTGCTCCCTTGTTTTCATCTTTACTTGTTTGTTTGTTTTCTTTTCTTTTTTGTTTCTACTTTAACACGTGCTTCTCCAAAACTCTGTGGGACAATTGTAGACAGATCTGCTACACACAGGCAAGAGGTGCAGCTCCCTTAAGGATGCCTTTTTTCCTTTCTCTTTTTCTTCTTCCTTACCCTTTCAAACTGACTGCTCCACCTATTTGTCAGGTCGTCAACGCCACACTAAAGCAAAACATTAATAAAGTGTACCCGGTGCTGGTGGTCATGGTTTTGTCTGGCTGTGACTGTTGACCTGCTGAAGCTTGACTCTTTTGTTTGGTACTAGGAATGTATACCATCAGCTTTCGTAAACCTTTTCGGGCAACGCTTCGGGATAGGCCTTTTTTTTGGATTTCTTAAATGCTATAATTTTTACTAGAGCCTACTGTTCTCACTGTAGCTCGAAGTCGCTGCTCTTCTTTATTTTAACAGACATTGGGTTGGGTCTTTTTTGTTTGTTTGGGGGGTTTTTTGGTATGCTGTCTACGTGCTTCCAATTAAAACATTTTAAAGTATGCCCTCTGCTGAATTTTAATGAATTGTCTTTTCAGACTTTTAGTCCAGTTGGGCTGTTAAAGTTTTTCAATTCTATGAAGGCCTCTTTAGATTTGTCAGTAGATTCAAGCACGACAAACCTCAAAGTAATTTTGATATATTTGAGCAAGACTGACTGATACCCAGACAGTCTTATAGCGGCTACAGATAAAATGTCCTTCTTCAATAAATTGCAGCTTACAGGTACACCGTCACTTTAATGGGCAGGTGATTGTCGTCTACATATCAGTGGTTTAAATAGATGCAGAAACGAATAGACGTATAAAATAAACGAAATGTACAGATGTGGGAAAACTAAAATCTCTCTGAAAGATATCGGTCTTATAATCAATCTGCAATGAAACCAAGAGTCTGCTCAGCATGCATTTTAGTTTTAGTTTTAGTTGAGGTTTTACGGCGCTCGCAACTGTATAAGGTCATATGAGCGCCAAGGGGTGGATGTCAACAGAGAAGTCTTTACAGGGAATCAGACTTACTCTGCTCACCTCTCTA
>NW_004797695.1:452975-457177 GCF_000002075.1 Aplysia californica
TTCTTCTTCTTCTTCTTCTTCTTCTTCTTCTTCTTCTTCTTCTTCTTCTTCTTCTTCCTCTTCTTCTTCATACTAGGGCAGTTAACTGTTGCTTCTGCAGTCAGCAATGCAACTGATTTTTACGTATGTGAACGTTTTCAATACGTCGTGGGTCCCTTGCCTTCAGGCAATACATTCCCATTTCAAAGTTCTTTTTGTACACCGACCCGAGTATTTTCAGTTTCGATAGTGAAGCTTACTCTTCTCGCTCTTATGAATGACTTTTAAGAGATCTGCTGTAACGTCGCAACTTGCACATCAGACCGCTGAGATTTGGCGCCCTCAGCCAAAGAGGCTATGTTCGATCTTGCATACCGTACTTTAGGATCAGGGATGTGGTTGAAAAACACGATAAGGAGCCTACACGGAAAAACATGTTCTCCAAAGCGTTCTCCTTTGTTCTCTTCTACTGTTCTGTTCTACTATAGTCCTCTCTGTCGTCTGCTTTGATATCTACTGTCTTCCCCCTCTTTCTACTCCTATGCCTGGCTCTTTACTATGATCCTTGAACCTTTTGACTGAGAGGCAAACGTCGTAACTGTAAACCACGAAAGCCCCCCCCCCCCTCCCCCGCGGGTTATTAATTTTTATCATCATACAGCTCGAGCTGACACCGTATTGACGAGTGAGTTGGGATGTATCCAAGGAATTTACAGTAGTTCTAAGCTCATTGGATGTATCCTGTACAGTCTCTACGCGGTCTTCCAGAGCCATTTATCTGTTCTTCAGAGAACAGCGTGGGTTCTCCTGACTCATTATCAATATGGCCCTTGATTAGAACTGCGCAATCGCCTTCTTATCTTGCCTGTCTGTCGGCAGGAGTGCCCTGAGTGACTTCAACATAGGCAAACATTTGGCGGCTTTTTGGAGGGGGGAGGGCGACTGTGCTCCTAATTGGACTAAAGGCACACACCCGCAGAAGCCGCAATCCTCTTTGAAGGTGGAAATACCGTCTGGTGTATAGTCTTATCTTTATTTCAGAGTGTTTTATGTACACCCTACTTAATTCTAACCTCTGAGACATTTACTCTGCCATTTTCGAAAAGGACCATTTATATCTAATGAAGCTGCCTACTCACATCAATTTGAAAATGATCCCTTACCCGTGAACTTCTCGGATAAGGGAAAAAATCCTGAAGGTCCTGTGTGCAAGTTGCGCAGTTAAAAATCCCTTGGTGGTCCAAAATTGATAAGAGTAGGCTTCGGCCGCCACGCCTGTAAAATTGAAAATTTCCTGCCAACTGAAAATGTCTAATATGACCCGTGTGCTCATAAGCCCTTATGAAGTTGCGAGCGCCTTAAAACACTTACCAAAAATAAAACAAAGAAGGAAAGATTTGTCCCATTAGAGCCGAGCAAGAGTGTGATACATTTGCTATAAGTTATAAAGCAATAGATGTTTCATTTACACTGTCGAGTTCACCAAAATAATTCAGTTATCTTTGTGATCCAAGTCCTGATCGAGTGTGCTACAAACACATCTTCCATTTTTTTCTCCTTCGCGGTAACATAATCTGGCGGTCCCTGCTTTCAAGAATCAATAAATTACACGCGATGTTGTTCGGTGCACTTTCCGACACGTTTTGTGTTACATGTATTTCATTCGTCTTCTACATTAGTTCTGACATTAAAAGGGTGTGTTTTATTTGTGATTATTTGCACAGCCTTTTGCTTCACGACTCGGTGCACAATTAGCATTAAAATTCGATTACAGCGTCTACTATAAATTATTTGGATTTCTGGAGGTGTCATCTCTGACTCAGAGGTTGACGCGTAATGACCCTCCGTCCTTCATGGTCGCGAGCTGCCGTCGCATGCACTGCCACATCCAGTCCAGTCCACGTTTTTGTGTTGTCCATCCAAGTTACTCCTTGTCTTCCCCTGGCTCTTCTATCCCACATCCTTCTTTCAAGCACCTCTTTCACAATGGTGTTGTGTCGTTTTAAGTGGCCATAGTATTGCTTTTTCCAGAATTTTGTTTTATTAGACAGAGTTTGTGTAGTGTGGAGAATTTGACACATTTAATTTTTCCCCTTTTTTTCTCTCCTACGTATTCTGACCATTTTACTGTAACACCACATTTCAAATACAGCTATTTTGTTTTCTTCTTTTTTTTCCAATGTCCAGGTCTCAGCACCATATAGGAATATGGGGAAGAGGTAGCATTTCAGAATTTTCTTCCTTAGAGTGAGAGATAGTTAAATCTGGAGTTGAAAAGTTTGTGCGTTTGTGCATTTTGCTGAATCTTGTTTTTTGCATTTGCTGTTCTTATGCTTATATTTCTTTTTCACTTTTACCATTGTCTGCGACTGTTTCACCTAGATATTTGAATCCTTGTACTTGTTTGCTTCTCTTCCCTTCTATGGCTATATTTCGTTGTTTTTCCAGTTGATTTTGATAGAACCATTGTTTTTGTTTTCTTGGTGTTCATATCGAGGCCAACCTTGCGGCTGTTCACTTTTACTACTTTCACAATTTTAGAAGGATTTTCGATGGTGTTTGCAAGCAGGACTGTATCATCTGCTTTCTCAGGTTACTGATGTTGCGGCGCCCAATAGTGACTCCCTGCAGGTCTTGAGATTCTCTAAAAATAAACTCTCTGTAGATCTAAATGTTCATTAAACAGGTAGGGAGAGAGGACGTAACCTTGTTTCACTCCTCTGTAGCGTTTCCTAAATTCGCAGCATGTATAACATTCTGACCACGTCGGCGTGCCATACATACATGCAGGAGGGGTAGGATCTTTCCCCAGCAGATGCGCGAAAGGTTTGTCTGTAAAACAGGAACCCGCCTCGCGTGAGCAGGCGAGCGCCGTGAGCCCGTCTTTCGGCACCTTGGCGAAGAAGTTGCTACACTGGAAACACCAGCGTCCCTCTCGCTCCCCGCCACCGTCGACGCTTCTCCTCGAAACTCAGCCCCCGGGTTGTGGTGAGCACCACAGACTGCTGATAACACGGTGGTGTGAGGTTTGCTGATCTATACAAATCAACGAAAGCTCGGATAAAGAGCTGATCCTGGACTTGAAGTGAATATTTTGTTTTATTTCTGTTTGTCAAAAGGAGTGTATTATTATTCAAAAGATGATTGGAGTTTGAAAAGTCGAAAGTGAAGAACGCATAATGTCTACATGCCAATTCTGGTAAGTAAAGTTTTGAAATTTTCTTTTTAGAAAAAGTAATCTATACACCTAGATCTAAATCTAGATCTAGATCTAGATCTAGATTTAGATTTTATTCATGGTACTTTAGGGCCTACACAGAAACATGCTCTAGATCTAGATTCTAGATCGTTTCTCAAAGATTTTATGTTCATCCTCGTGTAAGTTTTATTCTAGCCTCTAGAATTTCTAGGTCCACTATATGCATTTCGCTTACCTCTGTGAAAGGTATGGGTTAATGCAAACATTCCCTTCTATAGATCTAAATGCTTGAACAGTACTATTTTTATAATTGTTTTTCTATTCTGGAATCAACAAAATTTCCAAGATTTCGCGCGAAGAACTCAGCGTGGCCGTGATTGATTGTATGCTGTATCCCCGCTTTCAACAAACGAGAAAGCTTCTGATTCCTCGTCGAAAGAGTTTGTCCATTTGTGGTGAACTTTTGACCCCGTTAGCTTGACCTCGAGATGCTGTGTAATGGGTCGCATTTGTTCTGTGGAACTCGCCAAGTTTGATGTTCACAGTTCAGTTGTTAGAGTTCTACAAATCCTCGTCACGTCGTTAAAGAAGAGCTGATTGAGACTGGTATAGTAATGTACAGGATTAATTTGATACGGTCAAGAAATCTTATATCCACACCAAGTTCGAGTCAGCAATTTTCTTTATCATTATTATAAAGGCAAAGGGAAAATTTTCAAGCGGGTGGTTTGTTATACACATGATCTATTGTCCTGATCTCTCCTCATTATTTTTTTTTTGGTGTGTTTGTTACTCTCTTGCAACATCTCTCATCTTCGGCGCTTAGGTTCTATGACCTTACTGTGTTGCAAGTTCTGTAAAACTCTTGTTAAAACTAAAGTTTTCAAGAACGAAACTTTTCGGAGAGCGTTCAGAACGATGGAGCGCGAAGAAGAGTCCTGTCTCCTCTCAAGACAAACATCTTTAAAAAAGGGCAAAAACAAAAAAAACTGGATAGTGCATATATATATATATAGATCTATAT
>NW_004797695.1:458263-461812 GCF_000002075.1 Aplysia californica
AGAGAGAGAGAGAGAGAGAGGGGGGAGGAACAGGAGAGGTTTCAGATATGGAGCAGTGCAGTTTGAAGCAGAATCGTTATTGAACAAAATATGCAACAGCTGTAGACAATAGTCGACATATCTCTGTGAGCATAAACACTGTCTGTTCAATGTCAACTGAAATACAATCTTACTGAGAAGTTCGTATGAAGTAAATGTGCATGTATTCCCATTTGCCACGACCCCAACGTCAAGCATCTATACCAAACAAAAAACAACGACAACAACAACAAAAAATCCCAGTAAGAACTCTGGTCTCCGTTTTCCAGAGTCAGAATCTTGTCAGTCTCACAGTTGTATATTATAACTACAGATCGTCACTAGTCTTCACTTTACATTTCCAAGCTCCTTCATCATTCGAAAACAAGCAGACACACAAATTATGTTTTAGTTTCTTCCTTTTTAAATAGAGAATGGTTTCTACTAACAAGACTTCAGCTGCTTAAACTTAAGCATGGCAATTTGAACTCACGGGTGTTTCTCGGACAGTTTTTCCTAGCTTTGTTGCCACGTTTCTGCGCTCCTGTGTGAGCTAAAACTCCTTGAAGACAACGAGCGAAAGTATCCTGAAGCCAACGTTGAATATTGCGAGGAAACACATCGACATCTGGGTTGTGATTTTGGCCGGGGTCATTGCACCCTGCCTACCTGCCGCGGCTGATACCTCTCCAGTAAGTGTGTAACAACGGTAAACAGAATCTAGATACAGAGAGAGCACGCTCAGCATAATGTGTCGGCCAACATGACCTACATGTGTAAGCACACATTGACATGCCATTATGTTTTTCCTGACACACGCTCAGGGAACCAGTAAGGCTCAGCCCAGCGTAGGATACCGGTATCGATTTATCGATTAATAGTTGTTTTATTTTCCTTGCGCGGGGGTAGAAAACAGTACAGGAAGGCACTGCTCTGTGTGTGTGTGTGTGTGTGTGTGTGTGTGTGTGTGTGTGTGTGAGAGAGAGAGAGAGAGAGAGAGAGAGAGAGAGAAAGAGAGAACGAGAAAGGCAGGGGGTGGGGAGGCATCGGTGGCTTAGTGGATGGTCAGGCTTTTGGGCTTGGAACCGTTAGTTTGTCGGTTCGAATATCGTTCAGGGGATCTTCGTTGTGTGCTTGGGAAAGGAAGTTTACACCAATTTCCCCCTCTTCTCCCTTGTAGGAATGGGTACCCGGCCCTAGACAGCGTAAGATTTTGTCAGTTTGTTAGTGTTTGAATGTGTGCAGTCCGCAGAATGCACTGTATGTTTACTGGGAAAGCTAGAATGTTTGTGAATGTTCATGGATCTGCTGTGGTAATAATAGAGTTGAAAAACGCATAGAGCTTGGTGCAGAGCGTGGACATATGCGCTATATTAAATGCAGTCACTTTATATTGCACATAGCATAATACCATTATAGATGGGAGAATGTGTGTTTGTGTGTGTGTGTGTGTGTGTGTGTGTGTGTGTGTGTGTGTGTGTGTGTGTTTAAGAATTTGATAAATCAATCGAAACTTTACTCATGTCATTAGACAATCTCTGTGTACGTTCGATGTGTATTCGCTAAATTTGAACATACAAATTTCAATTTTATCATGCTTTCAGGTGAATGTACTTGTTATAATACTTGAGGCGGATTGACGGTGGGATTATACACTGTATTAGACACAACGTATGATACTCAGCAGAGGGGTTACTGGAAAGAGAAAGGAAAATGAAGTGAGAAGGCGAAGCGCAACACAGTAAATACTCGACTTCATTCGGCAGTTATAAATGCGTCGCCTTCTCGTCGAACCAGTGCCTCGTTATTTCATATACTCACGGACACTCGTAGCTAGTAGCCACTGCTTCCCCACAGTAATTTCATAAACTATAATAATCGCTCTTCCTGATGTCAGGAACAATTTCGAAAGCTGATTGTATAAGCATCTATAAGGAGTGCTGGATAGTTGGCGCCATTTGACGTGCACTGGAATTTCTGTGAAGGGCATGTACCCATTGTCCGATTGATGGAATTCATACTGAAGTGTTGTGCGAAAGGCCAGATTACAAGCGTCTGTGGTGTAGTGGTCAGGCGTTTCGCTGTCGCACGCAGAAACCCCGAATTCGCTTCCCACATGGGGAGATTCTTTATCGCGTATCTTTTTTCCTTCTGCTAGGACATTGTATGTCTCAGCCTGGGTTGAAGCCTGCCTCCAAAATTATCTAAATTGTCGATAGGGGCGTAAAAGCGCCTACTTTGAAAAAAAAGCCAGATTGTTCTAATTCAACCCAGTTTGAAACCCCACGTCTGCAGTGCAAAGATAAAGCCGTTTGTCGTGCACATAAACGACAAGAATTCGGATAAAACATGGGGGGAAAACATGTTTCATGAGAGACCTCAGCCTTTCTGCTGAAGCACATGACAACACAACCTCTGTTGGCCTAAGACGCAAGGTTTCGACAGTTTGCCCTCGAAATGAGACAAGTGCGCGTTTTGCCGATAAGGTGTGTGCGTGCGTGTGTGTAAGACTTCTTCCTTGTTTATACCATCTGTTGTTTCCCGGGCGTAATGGCCAGTCACATTTATAACATTCAGTTCTATTTTGGCTCCATCTCATCCGATGTCGATCTCGAAGACCGAGTACTCTCTCACGAAATCTCACTTGCTTAAAATAAGACTGTTAAGTCGTTAAGGGCGTAGCGGACACATATTGCTACCTCAAAATTGCAAAGTTATCCTAGTTTTGAGAAACTTGACGTTAAAGATTTTGAGTTTCACCAAAGATCGTACCTAACAAGATAATTCATCCAGCCAAAAAAGAGTCGCGGAAGACCGTGCATTGCTTCAGAGGGCGCTGCAGGCTTTGTTTTGGAGCTCTCTTTCGTTTCCCCAGATGAAAAATAGCTAGGAACAGCACAGTGTGTTAGTTTCTCATTATTGCTTTTCACACAAGTAGGGTAACTCTGTTCGCAAAGTCCGCTCGTTTTCAAAGAGGACGCCACCAAATTTTGAGGACACTTTTTAATTAAAGAGAGGAGTGAACTACCTTGTTATACACGATCCTTGGTTTCACAACATGTCAAGCTTTTTCAAATACAATTCTTTGAATATCCTGATAACGACTCCGGCTCATATTACAATATTGATAGAACATATTATTTTATAAAACATTTGGTTTCTGACCTCATGGCCCTAGTAACTCAAAACGGCCAAAAATGTCAGATGTAACTTTGTAATTCTAGGTAGCGATATGTCGGATCAGCAGCACACCAAAAGCAGTGTTACGGCATATTTCGAACCATCGTAAACAACTCAGAAATAGGCATTTGTACATTTTGTAGTATGCATATTGCTGCCTGCTCTTTTAAATTTCAGAATATCAAGAGCAATAATTTAAATAATCTGTATAAATAACGAGGGTGGGCGTCTTACTTAAACTTTAAGTGCCCCATCACAAGTGTCCCAACCAAGTCTCAACCTTTTGTATTCTCTTTCAATGATGATGATGATGATGATGATGATGATGATGATGATGATGATGATGATGAT
>NW_004797695.1:461912-468456 GCF_000002075.1 Aplysia californica
AAAACATTTTTTTGTGGGAGGTGTCATTCCTTCAATGGACGAACCTTAAATCTAAACCTGGTTCAGCTCTTTTATTCTGAGAAAAATAAAACTTGCAAGTGAATAAAGTTGGTAAGAGATCGAGATTGATAACATTAATGTAAATAGACAGCTAGACACGCACCCTTGAAACTCCTAGACGCATGTGAGGTGTGCTGATAAAATGCTGTATCACATTTACTGGTTCGGTTCGAACAAATTATTACCTGAAACGATAAAGAAAGGTTAAACTGAATAAAGTTATGTTTGTCTATTTTCGGAACGAATATGTAATATGTGAGGCATCGTGGTGAAATCAGGTGCTCGTCAAAAAAACCAAATGGGAAAAACAGGCATTCTTCTGCCAGTGTGGCAATTTTATCGATTTTTTGTTTTTTGACTAAACCTCTGTTATGTCCATGTAAAAACGCATTCCCATGTGAATTTTACTGAAAAACGTTGAATAAAGGCACAAAGTATCTAATTTTACTGTTGTCAAGGACTCTTTAGCTATTGGAGTTACCAAACTTTGGCAGCCATTTTCTCGCAAATTTCTTGACATGACCGCATTCAATGGTAAATATCTAGATGTCTATTCGAGACAGATGGGTATTTCTTTCATTGAAAGCGAGGCAAATGAATAAGCTTTCAGATTATACCGATAACTCCACATGCCCAAAAACTGACGAGCTCAAGATCCCACCACGTTGTGACACATAATATATATGTGTGTGTGTGTGTGTGTGAGGCAGCGTGGTGGAATCAGGCTCTCAAAATAATCAAAGTGAAGAAACTTGCATTTTCCAAAGGTTTGTGAATTTTTATCAAATTTTTATTTTTTGGCTCAACACCTTTCATGCCCATTTAAGAACTCATTTCAGTGTGGATTTTTCTGAAAAACGTTGGTTAAAGGCACAAAAAATGTAAATTTTTCAGTTACCACGGTTTCTCAAGCTAAGGAAATAACTAATATTTGGAGGCCATTTTCTCACAAATTTTACATCTGAAAACAAGTGACCCCCACCTTCTTCTTTCGCAAATATCTCGATTTGTATTCAAGATAAGTGGATATTTTTTTCATTCAAATAAAGACATGTGAACAAGCTTTAAGATGATACAAATAACTCTACATGCCCCAAAATTGACGAGAGCCTGATTCCACCACGCTGCCTCACATATGTTCCACGCTAAGTACCGATCGGTGCAGAAGATTGCACTGCGCGTTTTAATGATAATATAATTGCTGGGCAATCTGAAGATTTGCGTTAATATTCTCATATTTTTAAAATATTTTAAAAAATCTACTTCCATTTTTATTCCTTTATTCACATCAAGGAACATTCACATGTATTTACAAAAATGTAAAAATATGAAAATTTATAATTGAAATTAAAATTAAAATATGAAACTGAAGAGCGCTCAAGAATATTACAATGCCAGGCATGAAATTCAAAGTACATTTAGTTTATTTTATGTTTTGAAATAATTTTTTTACAAAATTTATTGACTTCCATTTTCATTCTTTTACTCAAACCAAGGAACATTCACATATTATTGTCAAAAGTGCAAAAATATGAAACTTAAAATTAAAATTCACCTATTATATGAAACGTTAAAACGCGCACCGCAATCTTAAAATTGCACCGATCGGTAAATTAGCGCGGAACATAATAATATATTCATTTGTAGATTGTGAAAAGTAACTCATTTAGTCAGCACACCTCACAAATAAAATACCGATGGTATTCAGTTTAAACAATGAAATACCAGCACCTGCGGTGTAGCTGTTTGGTGCTTCTCCCCCCCCCCCCCATCCGCGGATCGCACACAGAAGACCAGAGTTCCATTCCCAAGTGAAGAGAATCTTTATTGAGTAGATGTATCTCAACCGTTTTGTTGGAGAGGCCGACAATTCTTAAGGGGGGAGGGGGGTGCACCATGAAAGTCATTTTTTGGCATTTTCAGCCTCTCTTACAACTATTTCATCGCAATACAACCCCCTAAAGCTTTATTTTTCTCACATACCTGGCATATTAGTCACCATCATTTACTCATAAAGTCAATCTTTTATTTTTCTTTGTCGCCCGTTTTCTCAAAAAGCGATTTTTCTACTTTAAAAAAAAAAAAAGCTCCAATACTGTGCATCCTGTCTTCATGAAATTTGCGCAGAATGAAGAGAAGATGCAACACAAAAATTTTGCTTGTTGAATTTTCTTTGTACGGAATAGATATTTGGTGGTGGTGTCGGGGTGTGAATTTTCAAGGATATTTGCAAAATGAATACTACCGTAGGGAAAAAAATTCATTAAAATGCTTTCTGATTCGTTTAGAAAAAATTCAGCAGGAAAACTTTGTTATATATTGTTTGTTATTATGTATGCAAAATAACAACCTATTTCTATGAGAATAAGTGCGGTATTCATTGCGTAAGGCATGTCAACAAAATCCAATATGGCCGCCGTCTCCGTGTCAACGAAACTTTTTCCTCGAATTTGATTGCGACTTTTTAAATTCCTCACAATGTTTGCGTATAGGTGTGAAATGTGGTAAAATTTGATCCACTAATAAGCGAAATGGCCTTCAGCTGTAGCCCCCCCCCCCCCCCTCTTAAATGATCTAAATTGTGTTGATGGTGGCGTAAAACACCCACATTACTAACAAACCTAACTAAACCAAATTTGAAGACGTCACAAAAATGGTACAAGGGGAGTTTACGCCATCTGAGTGAAGTTAATCAATGTGAGTATAATTTTATCATTTTTGTAGTTTGTTAAGTAAGGAGGTGGATAATGGATTGTCTCCCTGTCGTTTTCCATGTACAAAGCCGGTGCTTAGGCTACTGCTTTATAGTCATGAGAATCTCTTCCTTCAGCTGAAAGTCTCTCGTTCTTTAAACTTGTTAGGCAACTGTTACGTGTTAATTATGGCCAAATATAATAATATTATTATCACTTAATTTTGTTACCAAGAAAGCAACATTTGCTTTAAAGATAATACGGAAGCTATTATCAAAAGTGTATTCTGAAAAATATTAAATTGAGATGTTTGAAGAAAGTTTGTTTTCTTAGTAACAACACTCATTTTTGGCTCTGCTGTAAAATTGTAAAAACTGCAGATACCGTGTTTTTTTTTTTAATGACGGCAGAAATGACTTTTCGTCCTAGTGTCGTTGAGATGGACGTGATATCAAAAGTGTCGCCTTTTTAATAACATTTCTGTGTTGAAAGGTATGTTAAATCTGTACCATGCCTTGCTAAAATACAGCAGCACCGGCAACAAGAACAACAATAAGAACAACAACAACAACAACATTAGCAACAACAACAATAACAACATACAACAGCAACAACAGCAACAGCAGCAGCAACATCAACAACAACAACAACAACAATAACAGCAACAGCAGCAGCAAGATCAACAACAACAACAGCAACAGCAGCAGCAACATCAACAACAACAACAACAACAACAACAGCAACAACATCAACAACAACAGCAACAACAGCAGCGGCAAAAACAACAGCCACAGCAGCAACAACAAAAACACAATAACAATAACAACAGCAACAAAACAAAACAAAAACAACAGAAACAACCATATAAAAAAGCAGAAAGAAAAGCATTGACCACAATGGTCATGTTTCAAACTGTATTTGTAGCCTATGTGAGAAATATTGGTGTTAATCTCTGGCTAACTCTGTGATCAAAGACAAGGGGTGTGCACAATTTTGATACATTGTTATAACAACATATACATGATGCAGTTGCAACCTTAAAGAAAACACCAGAATAACCGGTTCGCGTTCGGCCTGGTTAGTTTTATCGCAGCATCTGTTGAGTAACAATAAAAGGCTCCACGCTTTCGTATGCAGAGGAGACGAGTTCGATTCCTGTGTGGGGGAGAATGTTTTACGAGTATATCGGTCTTTCTGCTAGGACGTTGTATCCCTCTCAGTCAGTACGGGTTGGCCCATCTTCTAAACGAACAAAAGGGTTTCGATGGAAGCGTAAAAACAACAACATTGAAAAAAACCCCCACCAACAACAAACCTTTCAAAGCATACAGGCCTAATTGTCATCATCATCATCACTGCCTTTCTCTCCCAGGGTCAGGGTATAGGCCACGAACAAACCCTTATAGACCTAATGAACGATTTGTAACACCCCCCCTCTCCCTTCCTTGCCATACTCTAATCGACATTTAGATCAGTTCTCTGTATAAAGGAAGTGGGCTGCATGAACCCTGCTCATCAGGGCTCACCTTGAACGAGTGGAATACAGCTTTCCTACAGAAAGACTGTGATACGAGCGAGCCTGCTCAGACGGCCACTTGTGCAATACAATCACATGTACAAACGGCTACTTCTCATTTCCTCTCTTGCGTAACTTCCCACAAATACCACAGTATAAGACGGCCATCTGTCTGAGAGAGACACATTTATTCTCCAGGATAAAGGGTGGCCAGCTTAGACAGTTCCGACTGTACTTCACAAACATCAAAACAATATTATAGACTTCACTGTGCTGGAATCGAACTCACGTATTGCATGCGGTGCGGCGAAGAGCCTAACCACTGCACTACAGATACAACACAGATAATGGCAGGCATAAAATTTCCGTGAGTGTTGACCCCCTCCTCTTTGTCACCAAGGCAGCAGTACGATAGCTCTCCCCCCCCCCCCCCCCTTCCGCAGTGCTGTCGCTCTGAGTGAGCAGTGTGAGTTCTTAAAGGTTGCAAGTCAGCATCTTTACATTGAACATCGTACATAGCGTATAATGGTATGATATGGAAACGAGGCATCACAGTGACAACATTGCAGGTATCATGATAATAATAATAATAATTATTATTATTATATATTATTTAAAGTTTGTATCAGTAAATGAAAGCTCTGTACCATGGTCAACAATCGTGGATTTACTTTATGCAACATTGAGAAGAAAAGAATGGCCAACGACATTCATCGTAACAGACAGTGTGTGGTTATTGATTGATTGATTGAGTGAATAGATGTTTTACGGTATTATCGACACAGTTTAGGTTATGTAAGCGCTAAATTGTGGTTGTGAAATTGGTCATTTGCAAAGATGAAGATGACAATGCGTAATGCTGCGAATAGAATGAATGAATGGATGAATGAATGAATGAACGAATGAATGGATGAATGAATGAATAAATAAAAGAATAAATAAAAGAATAAACAAATAAATAAATAAATAAATAAAAGATAACATATGAATGAATAGATAAATAAAACTAATGCCCCCACCAAATGAAATAAAATAAAATAAATGGCAACGGCAAGCAAGTCCTGCCTGGACACATTGTCATGTGATAAAAACATACAATTACAATATTGATCATGGATTATTTCGTGTCACTGGCCCGAGCATCAAGAAATGTAGACATTCATATCATCGATTAATATGGACTATTACAACACTAATATTATAGATATCACATATTGCAACTGGACACGGCACAAGAAAATAGGCTAAATAAGGTAGTTGGTCTTTCTGAGAATCGGTATAAAATGTATGATTCAGCCCTTTCACTTCAAGGCCCAAGAGGCGAGTCTTCGAGTAAAAGTACTAAAAGTGCATTCTTGGCTTTCATAAAAATCTTAGTTTATAGAGATAGAATATAACACATTGTAAGATACTGTTTCATTTGATTTAAAACTAAATACATTCTGCACCATCTGACTCTGACACATTAAACATACATATTATTCTTTAAGAGTCGCACGAAATCTGTCACGCCAAGCATGCAGAGGAGACATGAGCTCTACGTCACCGTTGCTGTGAAGGGGTTAATCATAGACTCGTACTCTAATATCCTAGACCGTGCATTCTGACGTCGTTCTGGTACAATAAGGATCGCACCAGGTACCGCGGGGTAGATGCCACGAGCACTGTGCACTCGACTCTCGGGTTTTTGCTTTTTTCCCGTGAATTTGACCGCCCAAGGTGCATAATATTAAGCTTCTCATTGACAGTAAAGAGCTGCGGCCATGACAATTCATGGTCTAGGATATAATTCAAGTCGATGGTATAAAATAATATACCAATTAAACAAAACAATGTGTCACCACCTTCTTAAAACTAAATATCACAAAGTTGTCATGGGTCATTTGCTCAATCCACTGTGACTTGGGCAATGTCAATGAGGTAACGATCTCTTAAGCAAAGTCAGAAAGAATATAAAATAACACACTATTTATTATTGGAACAAACACTGATACGATAATCCCTTCCAAGCATATAGATAGACATAGAAACAATCGGTAAACTAGTTGCAGATGTCGCAGCATATGAGAGGTATGAAGAGTTGTCAGGTTGAAGTATCATGGACCTCAGTTCATGAAAGACATCTGATCGATCCAGGGAACATCAGACCGAGTCTATTCTTGTCAATATAGGTGAACAATTCCCACTCCCTTCCCCCACTCCCTCCTTCCCCCATCTCTTTTCTCCATCCCCACCCCCCACCCCAAACCACCCCCCAGAAATGTACTTGGGTAGG
>NW_004797695.1:468556-470116 GCF_000002075.1 Aplysia californica
TCTCTCTCCCTCTCTCTCTCTCTCTCTCTCTCTCTCTCTCTCTCTCTCTCTCTCTCTCTTCTTTTCTAATTCTTTTCACCCTCCATTCTTGTACGATAAAAGTACAGCATTTTTGCATTAATTGCAAGTTAACTACCCTTCTGTTAACTAACATAACAATAAACAAACTAGAAATGTGTGTCCAGTCATCTAATTCCCAGCCCCATTATTTAACTTTGGTCCAGCCTTAACGGGTACATCCATCTATGGGCTTCTCACATTTCTCTAACAATTAGCTCACATGTACATTTGAGATGGACTTAATAATGTGTCACGTAAAAATCAGAATGAACAGTCGAGCAGTATTGTACGGTCCAAGTCAACTTGATTGCGGCAACATTTTGTCAGGGGACATGCCAGAGCAGAGGTAAAACTGAAGAAAAAAAAAAGAAAAATAATGATGATGGCGATAAAGGTACGCAAATTACGTAATCCCGTTGTAGTCCACTTATTGAAAGGATAGACCTAATGATTTCGTTTTATTTCCTTAAAAAATCCGAAGTTTTGACGTGTTGTTTGTCAAATCCATCTTGAGTTCTGTGTCTTAACTTTCGTTACCTCGTGTCGTATATCTTGGAGTGTGTGATTCTCATTGACTTTGTGAGTGAGTATAAATTGAAATGGGTTTATCAACGCTTTCAATACTGTTAGTTTATTGAAGAGACAACACTTCAAACTGTAACGTTCGTGGCCGCAAGGACAGAGCCACGCAACTGGAAAATCTTGAAAATTCCTCAAACAAACCGTTGGGGATTCTCTCAAGGGCTGTCGCCGTTGTATGTTACCTGTAACTTTATAATAATATACCAATTGAGCTGAAGGTGCAACCCACTTTGAACAGGACAGCTGAGAGAGCTTTAGTTCATTGTCATTGGATTTGGGGGGTTGGTTGTTGTTCTTCTGCTTCTTCTTGTTCTGGTTGTTTTGGGATCAGATGATTGGGGTTGTTTTTAGGATGTTAGGCCTTCCGTTCGTTTTTTCTTCTTCTTTTTTTTATTGTGTATGTGTGTGGGGGAGGGGGCGGAGAAGGGTCTGCTCCGTGAGAGAAGATTCCCTCCTTGTTTATGCCAGCTGTCGCTCCCTTGGCGTAATGGCCAATCACACTGCTGCCTAAGTCCCCCATTGCCTGTGCATTTCGTTCACAGATAGTTGTTCTGAGCTTGCAAAGTGCCTGTTAGAGAGGCCCACTGCTCCAACCAGAGATGCTGACCTGATCAACTGAAAAGGGTAGCGTTCGAAATTACCAAACTTGTTACGAAATGATAAACAAGGCGTCATCTGGAAAAGGTCTTGACATCTTCATGACAGATTTTGCAGCCAGTGCATGAGGGATCGACGTATGTGGAACAATGGTCAGACTCTTTGCCATTGAAAGCAGAAGACGTCAGTTTAATTCTCGAGTAGGGAAGTTACTGTGTAGAGTATATTATTATCATGTATCTCCGACTGTCTGTAGGGATTAGTAATTAAATAACCTACTCAGCCCAGATTGGTCCTGACAGGCCTGATAGAAGCACCCCC
>NW_004797695.1:470331-471768 GCF_000002075.1 Aplysia californica
GGGGGGAGATAAATGTGTACGATAACCTTGATTAGTTTTTCTCTTTTGATTTATTTCTCTGTAGTGGTCTCCGATGCCTTATGTTTCGTCTACGCGCGCGTAGCCTATACCGAGGAGTAGTATGCATTGTCTAACCCTACCCGTACTCCTGGGGTCATGGGGAGGGGGGTTGTATTCTTCACATTTTAGAATACCTCGTATTACGAAGATCTATTTGAAACTTTCAGCATTTCTCAAAAAATCATTTTGACAGACTGGATTGCAAAGCGTACGGATCGGATTAACGAGTAAATTTCCTCTTTGGAAAGTGGGGGCAAAGAGTTCCCCCTCGTCGTATGGATACGATTGTAAAACACGATGTACGTATAGGGTTAAGTAAACTTCTTTGCGTAGAGGACCCGTTTGGTAATGGCCATGTTTTTTTCGTTGCGTTATGTACAACGTCTGTTAGAATATGTTATAATATGGTGTCGGCTTTAAGGAGAATAATTCTCTTGATTTGTGGGGTGGGCGTGGGAGTTTGCGAACAGTGTCGGGATAGCTTGTGCCTGCCGTCGATTTAGGCCGGTCCCAGAGTGGCTCTGTAGGTCTGACCTGTAGCTCGCCAAGCGCACGCTGTCTGCGTGTCAGCACAGCCGCACTGTGCGTTGGCTTCTGTGTCTGAGTAAGCGCCCTCTGCGTGTCAGCACAGCCGCACAAGGCTAGAAGCACACAGGCCTACGAAAGTAAACAAACTGTCCAATTAGGCCAACCTCTCAATTCAAAAATTTAATGTAGGATAAAGTGCATTCCTTGGCATTTTGTGGTCAAGTGTTGATGGATATCTAATAGCAAAGCACCTAATAATACTTACTTCTTGCTGATTTTGATGATATGCAAAGAATTTCAGTCGAAAATAAACACAAAGCGAAGCTGTGGGCGAAACATGTCCGACGTGTTTTACAACACTGTTGAATAGCACGTCTGACGCGTCGCGCAGCTCAGCGGACAACAGAAAGACCATACAGCGACGCTGCTCAGGCACACGATAAGGCCGGTCCCAGAGTGGCTATGTAGGTCTGACATGTAGCTCGCCTAGCTCGCATCGTGCAAATGAACATATTATACATTTATATCGGCGAGCTACAGGTCAGACCTACCGAGCCACTCTGGGACCGTCCTAATGTATACATTCATTTGCACGATGCGAGCAAGGCGAGCTACAGGTCAGACCTACAGAGCGACTTTGGGACCGGTCTTACTTATAAGTATTGGTGAAAGCTGTGCTTTTCCATAAAATCGACGTTCACTCGTTTCTTTCTATCAAATGTCCGTACTATCATAGTCAGAATCGAAAACCTCTTGCGTCTGCACTGAAATGCAGACGAACTCTCCCGGATCCTTTTTTATTGTTTTGTTTGGTTTGGTTTGTTTTTGCTTTGGTGGGGGTTTTTTTTG
>NW_004797695.1:471958-472982 GCF_000002075.1 Aplysia californica
GGGGGGTGCAGATGAAAACCCAAGCTCTAAATCTCGGTCGTCATCAGGCCACAAGTTATACCAATATGATTTCAACATTTTGATTTAGTAAGGATTTTAAGGCACTTGTGACACAATAAGGCATTACAAGTGACGAAGACAAGATGTGTCACAAGAGAGTAACGAACACAAAAAAGAAGGACCGATAAGGACGAAAGACGTTTGATAGGAAAGAAGGAGCAAACCACCCACTCAACAATTCAAATGAAAACGTGTTCTTTGAACCTCTACAAAGACAAGTTGAGGAAAAACAAATTAATACACTGTACAGCAAAATCTCAAGTTTTTCACTTGGAGCTTTCTATCCTTTTCACATAAGAGAATGAGCGCAGAAACCCCAAACAAAGCAACAAAAAATTTCCAAACCAGAAAAAAATTAATACTTAAAGAACCAAAGAAAAACAAAAAACAAACCTACAGTTTGTTAAAAAAAAAAAAAAGAAGATATTATCCGGACATCGAACCAGAAACTGAGTCAAAGCGGTTTTCAAATCAAGCCGTCTATTGTGTGTCCCTCAGGAGAGGCTGTTGCAAGAATCACGACGTCGTAGGGTGGACTTTAGCTGATCTCTGCGCTTTAAGTAGAAATCGTACATGGCCTGAAACAGAGATCAAGTATAAAATTAAACAAGAAAAAGAGGAACAAGTATAGACAAAAAGAGACAAAGTATATTTTTAAAAAAGAAAAAAAAAAAAAAGAAAGAGATCTAGTATAGATAAAATGAAACAAAACATACCAAAAAAAAGCATAGATAACAAAAAGAGACGAAGTATAGATAAAAAGGGATAAAGTATTAATAAAAAGAAACAAAATATAGAAAAAAAAAAGAAATGAAACATTAATAAAAAGAGACAAAGTGTAGATAAAAAAGAGATTTTTTTTGCTTTTGTTTTTGTAAAGTGTTTTACGGCGCTCGCAACTGCATAAGGTCATATGAGCGCGCGGGACACACCTAATATTTTCAGTTAGTAGGAAATTTTGAAT
>NW_004797695.1:473082-477251 GCF_000002075.1 Aplysia californica
TGTGTGTGTGTGTGTGTGATATGATTGATGTTAGAAATAATACAAAGGCAAAGATAGCTTCATAATATAGCATTTTCTGTATTTTCCCAATCAGGATTTCACGTACTCGCACGTAGGCCTATAGGCCTAGCCAACGAGCGTGAACACGTAAGCAAACGGGTCTGGAATAAAACTAAAACTCTGAGTGTAGGAGGGCAAGAACTGCACAGGACACGACCTGTCATGCCTTACGGCTGCAGACTGCGTGCTCCGAGTGGTCTGATCCTGTACTCTTGAAATTCGAGCAGTGTTATGACTACTCACGCCCCGTCTGCTCAGAGCACGTCTGACCCAGAATGTGCTTTCTCTTCCATCCAAGGATGAACAGCTCGGAGTAATTATCTCTAGTATGCTACCGTTAAGCTTTTTTTCTTTTGTTTGTTTGTTTCATTGTTTGTTTGTTTGTTTGTTTTTGTTGTTTTCTTTTGGGGGCAGGGGGTGGGATTCGTTTTTCCAACCAGCTTTACCGACTTCTGATTTGAAACATTGTACACAGGACCTGCTTGCACTGTTGTTTTCCTATTCATTTAGTTTAATTTTTATGCATTTTGTTGTTGGTCTTTTAGGAGGTTGGGGGGGGGGGTGGTAATCTCTCAAGGGTGCACGTTTGAATCGGATGGATACTGTAAATATCTACGGAATACTTTAAATATACTGGATACTGTAAATATGCCGAGAAATTCATAGACGAATGCCTGCTTTAATTTTCTGAACGTATATTTTTCGGTTGTTCCTGGTTGTTCCTTCTTATCCCGGGCAGGGTGAGGGAAATATCAAACAATGTCTCATTCTGTCTAGACCATGCCTACTGAAAATATAGAAACAGCTCTTCGGATGCAGAGCTTGTTACTAATTCGACGTAAAAATGTATTCTACATTGCACTTTTCTTCTGTGTATCATGTTCACTTTCCTGGAGAAATTCCCCAATGATATACTAGTGGTTATAATACTACTTTTGCTTTCGTTCTGTATAGTACATGCTTTTGTTTACTTCAGATATTACCTGTATGTATCTGTTTTAAGAGAGCTGAAATCATTTAAGTTTCCGTTGATAGATTTATTTACACATTAAAGACTTACCCGACAAAGCAGGTAGATACAGACTTTGGTTTAATACGAATATTTTATGTTTCACAATAAGCTTGAATGTTTTAAGGGCGAAAAAAAAAATAATGACAGTAAATACCAAAGCGAAATGTAAAATCCGTCACCGCTGCCCATCTCTTCCAATCTCCCAGCTCGAAGAAGGGAAAGTATAACACGGCGAGCCATAATATTTGAAATGTTTGGCTTCTTTTGAGGGATCTCTAAATCGATGTCCAAGTTCCCGGAAGTCTTTCGTACTGTCACTCGGTGCGTGGAACTTTATGAAGCTCACACCGACTGAGATTAACAGCTGCTGTGTGCGTTTGACGGTGTCACATAAACTTATTAACCCTCCCCCTTTTTTACACCTTCTAAAAAACAATCTTAGTGTGCACGCATGCGGTATTGAAAATACATTAAGGATGTGTGAGTGTGATGCCTCACTTGCTACGCATCGGGTGTGGGTGTGTGGTTGTGTGTGAGGGGGGAGGGAGTCTCTCCTAGTAAAACTTGCTTTATCGACCGGCTGACACATTAAAATGACAAGTGTTGTAGAACGATTGCATGGTATGTCATGTAACCTACAAAGCTATAGAAGGCCAGGCGTTCATGGTAGAGTGAGATAAATGGCAAGGAGGAGTAAGAAAAAAACATGGAGTTGTTTCAGTGGAATATTCCACTAAGGTTGACCACCGCTGTGGGGCGTGGGAAACTATAGAAAACCCTCGTGCTCTTAAAGTGCTGTCTCGTCTCGCTGAATGCTCAACCAAAACACAAAAAACCTCCAAGGGGCCACCAGCAGCAGAATTTGAAGGGCCCCCAACAAATTACGTCTTTCAGAGAACGGTCTAATAAGCTGAACAGGCGATGATCTGCTGTGCTTTCTTCAATTTTTCCCCTATCATCTGTTGTTGATGACTGGTGTAGTGGCGTTCATGCCCTCTATTTGGGAATGAATACCCTCTTACCTTTATAGCATAGCGCGGAAAGAATGTGAATTCGACTCTCCTAATAGGGGGTGCCCACATACGCGATCGGGTCGGGTCGGGTCGGGCCTATCGGTCGGGTCGCTTTCTTGTGGTTTCAGTGCACACTACAACCCCGTCGCGATTGTACCCGACGACCAGGAAGTTAAAGTAGAGCAACCTTTAACCTACATGCGACTGCACAGAGGGCTACGATTGGCTGAACCTTTGACCCATGGGAATACATAAAATAGGCCAACGATACTCTTGGACTTCCCGCACTCCCACTCTCTGACTCTGTCTCTGTCTCTGTCTCTCTCCCTCTCTCTCTCTCTCTGTGTGTGTGTGTGTGCGCGCGCGCGTGTTGTATGTGTGTGTGCGTGAGTGCTTGCTTGCTTGCTTTAGTGTCTCTCTCCTTTCTTGTATATTTTTCACTTCCCATATCAGAGACCTAGATCTAGCAATGTAAACATTGATAGATCTAGGTCTCTGCATATATCTCTCAACTTATCTCTCTCCCTCCCTGTCACTCTCACCACCTTCCCTCTGTAGTGCTCCCCCTCCTTCTTCTTATTCGTCTCCTTCTTCCTCTAGGCCTATGAGCACTCCAAACCCGCTGTGAGAAGTGAGAAGACGGCCAAAGGCGTGAGACCGAAACCGGGAATTCCCAGAGTACCTACGTAATGTATTCATAGGTCAAAATGGACACGTGACTCATCCTTGTTGTGATTGGCTGCAAACCACCCGATCGAGTGATTCGCAGGCCAGAAAACAAACGCGTTTGTTTTTGTAGGTCACCGATCGGGTCGATCGGTTTGTGCCACGATGCCGCTTTGCGCCCTCAATTTGGCTAGCCTTGACTACCCGATAGGCCCGACCCGACCTGACCCGATGGCGTATGTGGGCACCCCATATAAGGGAAAGATTATGTGTCACGACGCAGTGGAATCAAGCGATCGTCAATTTTGGGGCATATGGAGGTATTGGTATCATCTTAAAGCCTGGCCATAATTTGTCTTGCTTTTGACAGGGAAAAATCCATTTATCTTTTGTACAAGTCAAGATATTGGCGATTGAAGGAGGTGGGGGTGGCCTGGTTTCAGGGGTAAAATTAGCGAGAAAATGGCCGCCAAAGTTGCGTTATTTCCTTAGCTTGAGAGTCCGTGGAAACTTCAGATGTACATCTTTTAAGCCTTTAATCAACGTTTTTCAGTAAAATTCATACATACATGTGTTCTTAAATGGGCATGAAAGGTGTTTAGCCAAAAAACAAAACTTCGATGAAAGTTCCAAAACCTACCGTTAAAAGCCAGTTTTTTAACTTTCATTATTTAGACGAGCGCCTGTTTCCTGTGCGGATGTGTGCATTCCGCTTCGCCCGGATTGACGCAACAAGTGAGTGGAAGCAGCCCCCCTCCAAAATGGTTAACATTGTATCAGTGTGTAAAAACTGTAACAATAACGACAACAACAACAACAGATTCTTCGTGGTCGAGAGCTTAATTTACTCGCATATGATATTATTGCTGCCCCCACCTATTAAACTCACACGTAAGGCTTATTTGCGCCAAAGATAAATGTGTCGGTGTCGGTTCCTGTTAATTTCCCACAATCGGAAAAGATCATAAAAAAGCAGTTGTACTATCTCGTTTTGACATGGCAGCTGAGCTTATGCTATAAAGATGTCATATTAAAGCAAAAACACCAACACGTGCAACCTCAAAGTCAAAGTGTATCGTTTCGAAAGCAAAGGTTTGCCAGCAGGTGTTGTTTTCCGTCTCCATTGCCAGAGTCATGACCCAGGTGTCAGTTGATGGAAATAATAAATAATATGATCTAACATGCGTGTTCACTTCAAAAAAAGGAAGACTGTATTGTCGTGTCCGGGGGTTACTTCGATTATTTTGAGTCGATTTTGAATTAGACACGTAGTATGTTTTGTTTTGTATTGGTTTTTATTTATTTGTTATTGTTTATTATAAATTTATTTGGAGAGTGGGGTGTCTCGGTTTTTTGTGTGTTTTGTTTTCGTTTTGTATTCTTTTTGTGTGTTTGTTTGAATGGGGGGTGGTTTTTTT
>NW_004797695.1:477351-481671 GCF_000002075.1 Aplysia californica
TCTCTCTCTCTCTCTCTCTCTCTCTCTCTTCGCGGCACCGCGCACAGCACGCCCAGTGTTATAATATGTCACCATCTATGGTCACACAGCGCGAACCGGTTTTTTCTTTACAAAGGATATTAGGCCTAGGCAGTGGGCTACGCACGGTATGGGAGGGAATGTGCGCAAAAGAGCGGGGTGAAGGTGGTGGGGTGGGCCTGGGGGAGTAAGATAGAGAGAGAAAAGTAGTAACAGAAACACAGAGAAATTTAGAGCGGAGATGTGATCGTATGTATGCATGAGTGTGGATGATCCATGAAGTTTTTATTTGTTTAGTAAAACAATATCTAAAATGCGGGAACTTCAGACTCCAGAGTGGGACCTTAGGGGTGATTTTTCTGTGATGAAAGTTGTTGTTTTTAGGGGTAGTTGTTTCTTTTTTTTTTCTTTGAACGACAGATTCTTAAGTGAACCGGGACCATAAACGATGGGTTCTCGGGTGGAGACTACTATGATAGATTAAACCGGGTACAGTACTATCAAAGGAGAATCAAACTCTTTCCACCCGCCCTCTTCCTTTATCTTTCTTTAACAGAGACGTTATTTGCCGTTGTTGTTAAACAGGTAGGGCCTACTGGATTTTAAAAAAAATATGAAGCGGCTAGGACACAATATTTTGACATCAGTAATAATAATGAGAAAATGGGTTTTAAAACATAAGATAAGTCTACTGACTTTCCTAATCTTGATACAGGTGCAAAAGGGGGGGGGGGCAGCCCTTGATAAGTGTGGATGGTAATGGTTTTGTCTTTTCCTCTTCTCTTTTCATCTATGTCCAGAGAAACTCCCAGGATGCATCCCTGTGTTAACTTGCTTCTGATGGGCGGGACTGGTCATGGCAAATCCGCGACTGGTAACTCAATCTTGGGGAGGAGAGCGTTCAAGACTTCCTCCACAGCATCTGCAGTGACTTTCGAGATCGAAGCAGCTAAGTCAGAAAACTTCAACATCATCGACGGTCTGCGGATCGGGGAACCCCGCCCAACCAAACAGGAAGCTGTCGAAAGCGCAATCAAAGATATGACTATTTCGTTATCCATGACCGACGGATTTCATGCCATGCTTTTTGTCTACAACTTCGGCCGTCGGTTCACGAGACAAGATGAGGACAACGTTGAGTTCCTCAAACAGCTACTGGGTCCTGACGTGTTCCGCAAGTACGGTGTGTGTGTCGTGACGGGAGGGGACAACTTCCGATCTGCTATGGAGGAGGAGGAAACCCCGGACACGACGATCCAGGACTGGTGTGTCAAGCACAACAACAACTTTGCCAGTTTGATCAAAGAATGCGGTGGTCGAGTCGTCTTGTTTGACAACCGATCGAAGGATCCGAGCACAGTTCGTGACCAGGTGAAAGAGCTGGCGGAGATGGTGGCCAGGCTCCCTGACAATGTCCAGCCTTACACTACAGCTCTGTTTGCTGCCAGGAGAGGAGAGCATAACAGGATGATCCTGAAAGCAAAAAATCCTGAGATTGAAGAGGAGATCAGAAGAAAATGCAACCAGCTTAGAGACTCTTTAGAAAAAGCCAACGTCGACCAGGCTGACGGCCCTCAAGCGCTGGCAGAATTGAAAAAGAAGGCAAATCAGCTGATAGATGAAATCGATGTAAAGGATCAGGGAACCGGGGTTATTCAACCTCTCAAGACAATTGTTCAGTCCTTTCTGCTCACAATACGAAACAGAGAAACAGCCCTACTCGAAAAGGCCGAAGAAAAACTTCGCGTGGAAATAATCGAAAAGAAAAAGGAATTGAAAGAAACAGAAGAGCTTGCCAAATACCGGAGAGAAAAGAAAGCAAAGTCGGGTGGTCTTTTGGGGCATTTTTTCTTTGTTGCAAGAATTCTTTTTTTCCCTCTTTATGCGGCAGGCAACTTTTTGATGTGTTTGAAGCGCAAATTCTTCTGAAACGGCGACATAGCAGCTGAAAAGGTGACCAGTAGTTCGGCATGTCGCACAGCAAAACATAGATGCCAATTTTCCCGAGATATCTTGACACTACCAGCCCTCCCCCCCCCCCCCTTTTCCCATTTTCTTTTCAAGCCTTTTCCGGGATTTAGATTAGTCAGCTTATTTGTTCCTCCATCCCCCCTCCCGCAACTCTGTCTCGCTTGTCCTCCCTTTGTTTCGTTTTTATATAATGTCTCGCTTCTCCTCCCTTTGTTTCGTTTTTATATAATGTCTCGCTTGACCTCCCTTTGTTTCGTTTTTATATAATGTCTCGCTTGTCCTTCCCTTTATTTCGTTTTTATATAATGCAGGTGCGCCCATGCACGCGAGGTTTGTGTTGTGTATGTAGTTTTTTTTTTTGTTTTTTTTTGATGTATTTGTAGTGGTTTTGTAGATATTTGCCATGACTGTAAAGAACAAAGCGATGCCGGCACCACTTCAAATAGCTCGCCAGCTACAAAGAGTTAAATAAATTACACATACACAGATTGCAAAGTGCTGTGTACATTTTGCTAATGCATGTCGACACGACAATAGACGTCAAGTATGATGTTTTCTGATTGTTTTGTCTAGGTCAGAAAGTTTAACATTATTTCACTTTGTCCATATTTTATTGTTTTGGTGGTAAGAGTTTCATTTTTACCCATGCATTCGTTCTGAAGAATTACACTTAAACACATAAACTGAATCTTAGAGTCAGTTCCTTTGCGAGTACGTGCCCCTCTTGTTTGTTTGTGTTTTGGGGGTTTTCTATTTGTTTAGTATGAGTAAATTGAAGCACATCGACACAATAATGATCACGTAGGGTTGTGAAAAAGTAAAACAGACAAACAGAAACAACAAAGGGAAAGTGAAGAAGTAGGACATACCAGTGGCGCTCTTCAACCTTCTGCCCGTGTCCTGTATAACAATATATGCTCAAAGAGAAGTCAAAAGGGACATGCCTCATGCACAAACCAGACAAGTGAATTATTTTGTGTCACGACGCGGTGGAATCAGGCGCTCGTCAATTTTGGGAATATGGAGTTTTTCTTATCATCTTAAAGTCTGTTATTTTGCCTTGCGTTTGATGAGGAAAGTATCCATTTATCTTGAATAGAATTGTCAATAGAAGTCGAGATCTTTTTTGCAATTAAGAGAAGTGGGACTTCCTTAGCGTCCAAGATGAAAATTATCAAGAAAATTTGACGATTTGCAAAGCTGTAGTCTCCTTAGAAACTCCAAATTTATAATTTTAAAAGTGCTTTTGATCACATTTCTTTAAGCAAAATTCATGCTTGAA
The DNA here is from genome assembly GCF_000002075.1 of Aplysia californica. Classification (NCBI taxonomy): domain Eukaryota; kingdom Metazoa; phylum Mollusca; class Gastropoda; order Aplysiida; family Aplysiidae; genus Aplysia; species Aplysia californica. The sequence continues at coordinate 480,623 of NW_004797695.1, forward strand.
CGTGTTTTTAAAAGGACATAAAAAGTCTTCGCGCAAGACATACAAAAAACACCCCAACAACAACCAAAAACAAGAAAAAAACCAACAAAAAACAATCAAATGAAGAAACAAAAACTGCTACCGCGTCATGACACATATATTTCATAGAACGCTTGTTGTTACCTGACCTTTTAAGTTTCAGATAGAAATCAGTCTGAAAAACGTAGTTAGGCTTTGGTATTTGTTTGTTGTTGTTTTTTAAAGTGCCCCAAAACAGCCAGCCATCATCAAGCGTTATCGAATGTTCAGATTGTGCATCCTCAATAAGTTCCTTTCCTAAAAATGTATGTGTTTTTTACACCCCCATCGACACAATTTAGATCATATAGGAGGCGGTTTTCCAACTCTGCCTGTTAAGACCAATCCGGACAGAGAGGAATGCAACATCTCAGCAGAAAGACCGAGATACCGGAAAGACGGAGTTGCTTGATTTTTTAAAAAGCGAAAAAAATCTCCAAACTGGGAAATCAAACCCTGGTCTCCTGCGTGCGGCAGTGAGGAAAAGGCCCAGTCCCTACATCACTTATGCCGGTGAGCAGTACCTGTTTGATGAGGAATACCTGTTTGATATGCTTGTGAAGAGCTCTCTGTCCAGGTGAGTAAGGTTTCAGGTGATCTAAGTTGTCGTATGCTCGCATGTAGCGGTCGTAGAGCTTGTTAGCGATCCTGATGTTGATGCTCTGTAAACAGAAGTGATAAAAAAGTATTATATTGAAAGGGTGGCGGTTGGGAATTTTTGAAATATGATACCTGCATTTTCATAATATCTAGAAGCAATGTTAGAAGGCTAAAGAAGTATGAGGAAACCGAAGAGAAAAGATGGGAACACAACATAGAAACTTGGTTAGGAACCAACGCAACCCAGGCAGGCAGAATGGCAAAACACAGGGGTTATACATAGTGTATTACATAAAAGTCCGAAAAGCAAAATATCGGATGGTTGGAAAAGTCATGAAGAAGAAGAAGAAGAAGAAGAAGAAGAAGAAGAAGAAGAAGAAGAAGAAGAACCA
>NW_004797695.1:481771-483382 GCF_000002075.1 Aplysia californica
TCACTGGTATATCCAGGTAAGCGCGAGAAGCATTTAAAGTGCGTGTACACTTAAGAGCATAAGAGCATAGTGGGTGGGGGAGGGGAGGGGATAGAAGACCGTTTACTCTATTACTCTAAAGCACAGGCGTGTGTCATTACTGAGTACGAGTATTTATTTGTTTTAAGCAGATCAGATTTGTTTTGCATCCTTCTGATTTGTCTAGATCTAGCCATTACAGGAATTTGAGAGATAAATGTCCTTGAAGTCATGTGAATTATTCACCATTCTTTCCTTCTTCGCCCGCTAGTTTGGTCGAGGTTGTGTTTGCACGCCTCTGAAGTTGAACCTCACAAAAAATGTGTCCTTCCTTTTTTTTCACCAAAAGCCCGGGATTTGCTGTGTTTGTTGATAGAGGGGAAGATTTAATCCGGAAATTCCGAATTTAAAGCTGCTGCGTACACAAAATACGCAATGTTTGCGCTTATATCGGCCCGGATTCCTGAAGAAACTCAGGTTCCAGCCAAATTCCTGCCTGGTCGGCGCGCTATCGTTTAAATTATGCGATCTTGCCAAATCTTTACAGGGCTTATATCTCGCCTCGCGCTAAATGCACCGTCTGGAATCAACTTGTGTTGTAGGCGGAATGAGCACCACAGCGGCCTTTGTCTCCCACTGCTGTTCGCCAAGGATTGTTAACAAATTGGACGCGTTCACAACACAGTTTCGTCTAGCGTAAGGTAATAACGAGAATTTATCTTATGTAGAGCCCATTTTTTAAAAAGTAATGTTTGTTTGAAAATCTGCGGTGTAAGCTTCTCCCATCTCACATGAACTCCCATTCAGTTGACAATCTTGTTAAATCATGCATGATGACTGAAGGCTCAGCGTTATTGTCGAAACTAGATCGAATGGCAGTATGACATGCTGCGTGCTGTGAATATCACATGTTTATAGTAGGCTATAGCTAATATGTTGATACCGAGATCATCATGTTTCACGTTGCAGTTTCGAACTGCGTTATTATACAAATTATGTTGACACCGGTTTTTGTTTTCGATTGCCAAACAAGTTTGTTTTTTTATGATTAAAATTTTAGAATTAAAAAGCCAACTCAGTGTCTTTAAACTTTGGAAAATCCGTAAAAAGAGATGTTTGGAAATAAACAACAACATCAACAACAACAAAAAAGAAAACTACGACAAAGACAACGATTGACAGCTGTAGAGACATCTGTCTCAACCTGATTGGAAAATCCAGGTGCAGTAAACGGGATGAGGGGTGGGACATATTGGAGTTAAAAGCGTATTTCCCTCTTTTCATATTTGTGCAAGGTTTTTGCTAGAAGATGCCGTCTATGTTATTTGATGTTTTTTCTCATGACAGAAAGTTCAGAATGAGCTGACCTGCTCTATTTATTTTCCTTCCACGTCAGAAAAACCTGTTTGCCTTCCAGACATGCGCGCACACGCGCGCACACGCGCGCACACACACTCACACGCGCGCACACACACTCACACGCACACACAAACGCACACACACACATACACACGCACCCACATACACATAAACGCACACACACACACACATAAACGCACACACACACACACACACATAAACGCGCACACACAC
>NW_004797695.1:485702-487425 GCF_000002075.1 Aplysia californica
AAAAATAATAATAATGATAATGATTATGATGATGATGATGATGATGATGATGATATGGTAATGACGACGACGACGAATATGACGTTCTTCCTGTCTGCATTCACACCACGATTACATAACACAGGCCGACCTCCAACACGTGCAGCCCCTTGAGTAACGTCTACCTGCGTGCCCAATCTCGTCCGCCGGTGTATACACCCACCCATAGACCTTCCCAAGTGTGTTCATTTGTCTGACTACCCGCCGGCACCGGAACTTTCCCTCATCTCCCTTGGCCGCCTCCGCCCCCAGAGAACGACAACAAAAGCTGTTTCCTCCGTCTGCATCATGTGCACACACATGTATGTGCGTTCCCCACAGGTTGTGGGTGGGTGAGGTCGAAAGCACTCACCGTCTTCTTGCCGGGCTCTGTATGTGTCTATCAGCTAGCTAACAGTGCTACTCGATCTTGAGGAAACGAAACTTCGTCGACCCTTCGAAGTTTGAAGTCACTTTGCGTGCTATTTGAATACCAAATGCGAATGTTGTTGTTGTTGTTGTTGTTGTTGTTGTTGTTGTTGTTGTTGTTGTTGTTGTTGATGTTGATGTTGATGTTGACGTAGTTTTCTTATACAAATATGTAGAAGTCCATCATCATCTAATACTTTGTTGGCTCGTCCTATCTCTCTGTTTTATAGACATCAAATGCAAAGTATTTCTGTATTTACTTCAGTGATTGTAGATATTATAATAATAGTGCTCTTATGGGTAACAAGGAAAGATAACGATGCATGTACCTTGAGCTATTTGAGAGCATCCTAACAAAGGAATGAATGGCGAACCCTTATTGTCCATCGCAGACTTTGGTACTTGATGATGATGACGCTCTAACTTTAAGAAGGGTTGAGGCGAATTCCATAATCCGTAAAAATCACTCGATATTCGAGTGGCCCTAAAGGGCTTCGAATAGCTGTGAATAACAACAACAAAAATCGTGAATGTTGAATTGTGGGTCGAATGGGCAAAGCTTTATCAGCTGGGCCAAGATATTCTCCCTGCTCCGGCCTTCTCTGCCCGGTTTTTCCAGGTTTACAGGTAGATTCCTTTGTTATAGCCTTGACGTGCATGGATTAGATCACGATATTGCTGGTTGGATTTTGCGTCATGGTGCAAGATGGCGAGAGGATTTTGTTGGATTATAATTCAGTGTGGTGTGAAAATGACACTTCGTTTGTTTTTGAGTAAAGAGAAGCACAATGACCGATAGAGGTCATTTAGTGCTGGAGAAAAAGGTAGATAACAGACAGAACAAACAAAGGGAAAGAAAAGAAGTAGGGCCTTCCAGAGCCAACCTTCGAACATAAAACGTTTGGCTGAATATGCAGGTGATATTGTTGTTTGTGTGTGTGTGACTTCTTGTGTTTGTTTTGTTTTTGTTTTTAATTAAATATAAATATGTATACAATCCCAACAGGTTAAAAAAAGCGCAAGTCTATGTGGTGTAATGGTTTATCATATGATATATCATAGGCTCTTCCTCGCTTCAAGCAAAAAAGAACGTGCGTTCTTGTTGGAGCCTCTTTTATGGAATCTGGAACTATTTCTATTTCTGCTGGAATGCTGTATATTTCATTCACCTTGGATGGCCCTGGCAGGCTCTGTCTTACTCTTAGCAACCCGCCAATTTACAGTAAATCAATTACACTAGAGGCATACAAATTTAATCATAAGTAATTTAGAGGTG
>NW_004797695.1:487732-489048 GCF_000002075.1 Aplysia californica
ACACACACACACACACACACACACACACACACACACACACACAAACACGCATGCGTTAGCGTTTCAGTGATGGGGAGTTTATTCTCAGTTTATTACATTGGGATGCAGAGAACGTGGTGGAAAACATTATAAGCTCAGTTTTGAAGTTAAAAACAAAACAGGCCACCAGTTAAACCGCTGAGATTCTGGCATGTGACTGGCGCCTAACATCCCGCTCTGTTGAAAGGACAGGGGGCTAATTATCTGCTCAGGTTGACAGATGCTCTAGATCTAGAGGAGTTCAAATGTTTCATTTTCTAACAACGCATTTTTTAAGGCTTTTTTTCCTCTATGACATACTCACCCAGTTACCTATGTGACCTTTGAACCAGTGACAAAGTCGGTCGCATGTGTGGAATGACTCGTCATGTGACCCTTGCATCCCCTTATGCTGATAGATAGATAGAGGCGTACACAAATACATAGATTCAAAGATACATCAAATTTTGGATAGATGGATGGATGGATGAGTGGGTGGATGGATAGATAGATAGATAGATGGTTGGATAGCTAAGTAGCTAAGTAGCCAGATTATATATTAATTTCAAGAGTGAGATCAAATCTCATCCGTTGCATAGCCTTAGTCAGAAAAAAATGTCTTAAGTCTTTACTTTGTTTCTTCGTTTCTACTTCGGCCTGATTTGAGCGTCAGCCAGAACGTTTTGATCAAATCGTTAGCGTCTCGTTTACGCCAATCAATCGTCATCTCAGCAGAAAAAGAGTGTTTGAGTAACATCTGTGAAGACTCGTGCTATCCATCGAAGGTCTTATAATGCCATATACAAGGCTTATACAGCTTGGGAGGGAGATGTGCTCACATTACTTGGTACGACGGGATAAAATCCCGACTGCCCTGTGGCGTCATTGCGCTCTTTGACATAATATTGTTCTCTGACATCAGGCTTCCGTAAAGGTCAGGCAGAAAATGATGCTATGGCCCGAAAACTATTTTGAAGGGCACTTGAGGAGAGAGAGGATTCAGTTACTTACGGAGAAGGATGTGGGACCGAACGGTAGTAGGCATGCGAAACAGTGAATTGTTTTTGGCTCTTATGGTAGGGGTTATTGGGGTGCAGGTACTTGAACATTAGGCAACTTGTGATGTAGACAGATTCCTGAGTGGGAAGAAATAAGATTTTAACGCCTAATTTAAGTTCTAAGCTCCACAGGGTTTTTCATTTTGCCTTTAAGTCTCTGTCTGTCTGTTTGTCTGTCTGTTTGACTGTCTGTCTGTCTGTCTGTCTGTCTGTCTGTCTGTCTGTCTGTCTGTCTGTCTG
>NW_004797695.1:490785-491945 GCF_000002075.1 Aplysia californica
GTGTGTGTGTGTGTGTGTGCCTCTATCTTTCTTTCGCTCTCTCTCTCTATATATATAATCACACAAACAAACATTCTACCACAAGGATGCAAGGATGCATGCTAAACACGTGTGGTGTAAACAAAACCTTTATTTTTATCGGTACCCCACAAAGAAACCTATCGGTTGATTTTTGTTTTTCCATGTGGTTTATTTTTTGTGTGTTTTATTGTATTTTTTATCTATCTATCTAACTATCGATCTATCTATCTATCTATCTATCTATCTATCTATCTATCTATCTATCTATCTATCACACACACTCACACACACACACACACTCACACACACCAAACAAACAAACATACCATGCCTCGGTAGGATCTACTTTCCCATTCAACTCCCTCTCACATTCTAACTTGAAAGGAAAACGCGTTGTCTTCCTCTTTAATTGAGCTCAGCAGCCTGGGGGATAAAAAGCGGGTAATTTTTTAAAAAACATTTTTTTACTAAAAAGGCGCCCTCAGCTCCCGTGCAAAATGCAGGACTGACAAGGAATCTCCCAGGGAAAATGTCAAGTCTTACCTCACACATAGTTCAAACCTTCCACCGGCTGCATATAGATCTAAATCAGGTTCGAAAACTGGTGTCGGGGCGACCAAGTTTTTTTGTTCAAAGAAAAGCGAAGGAAAAAGAAAAAGAACGAGAGAAAACCATTGCAGCTTTGTTCTCCAAATAAACGGCATCCCACAGAAATGGAAGAAGAGGATTTCTCACGGCACCCCCTCCCCCTCACAAAACACTCCTCTCATGTCTTTCTCTGATTCCCTCCATCCTCCCGCTCTGTCCTATTCGTAACCTTCTTGACGCCCTCACGCTAACTTCGTCAGCTGCGTTCGTTACCAGTTGAAGGTTAAGATAATAGTATCACGTGCAAGATGTATTACGAAAAGAAGAAGAGGGGGAAAAAACCGAGAGGAAGAGGGAAAATGCAAAACAAAAATGCATGTAAAACATAAAGAAAAAGGGGAGGGGCATTCAAGGTCGTTTTGACCTTCTGAAGCCTTTTTTTGTTGTTGTTATTATTCCAGGTTCATTATTAGGACTAAAACAAAACGATATGTTTGAAGGAAGGAAACAGGAAGGGTTCGAGGAGTGTCATGACAAGGAGGCGAGGAAGG
>NW_004797695.1:492795-493371 GCF_000002075.1 Aplysia californica
GTTGCCTTCACAGCTCAGCTCGCAGTAGAATTGTCGTACAGCAGGAGGATTCCTTTCCGCAGCTTCTGTCGTCTTATTTTGGCCAAGGTAGAACATCGTTTCATCAACAACTCCGAATCATAGTCCCCAGTGACGGTGTGAACATTTTTGAGTAGTCTGTCATGATGGCACACTCACTGTCTCAAAAACAGGACAGTATAGCATTTCCACTCGAAGGCTGGGCCTTTAAATTGCCTTTTTTGGGTGATTAGAACGGAGGATGAAAACAGCCTGATTGGAACGTTCTTGCAGTACTTACACAATATTTTTAACAGAATAAGAAAGGAATTCGGCAAGGTTAACACTCAACATCAAAAGTATTTTCAATTTCGCTTGCGGTTGTTCTTGCCAGTATTTTTATATTTAATAACAGAGCAGTTTTCGTTGAAGATGGTGTTGTCTTTTGGCCCAAAATTCCACAGGTAGCATTCCACAAAGATAGCAACCACATACATTTCATCGTTTGTATGACAATTCCTTCCTACTCTAGGAAAAAGACTGATTGAAATCTGCTCGTACATTCATATATATGTATAT
>NW_004797695.1:493477-495423 GCF_000002075.1 Aplysia californica
TATATATATATATGTGTGTGTGTGTGTGTGTGTGTGTGTGTGTGTGTGTGTGTGTGTGTGTAACTTGCAGCACAGATGCCGGTGATCTGTCAGCTACCTGGCATCATCGTCGTCTTGATGGATGATTTCCCGAGCTGACTTTTGCCTATTTTGATAGTGCAAATTGGTTCCCTTACATCTGGTGATAATTTACTTCTCTACCTCTGACTCTGACCGATGAACCTGTGCTCACAAATAACGGCAAGCAGTTGGTTGCTCGGCATTTTCGTGGGTGGGTGTATTGAAAGCATGCACGATGCGATGATCCTCATTCAGTGCTTGCCAACCTGGACTGTTTGGTTCATTTTGGTGGGCGGTGGGGATCACCCAGGTAGTGGCGGCAGGTGTTATTTTATTCACCCCACTTAGAAATGCATGTAGGTGGGCGTCATGGAAATTTTGGCCTCTTATAGATTGCAAAGTGGGTGCTGGCTTTAAAAATGTGGATAAACGCTGCCCTAGCTCATCAAAGACAAGCACTAAACAGTGGCGGCCAGCGATGGGGCGATAGTCAGATCGTCAATATTAACGCAATTTACCGTTGATTTCGTGCGACAGTTTTGCGGATTTTTGCATGTTCTTGTATTTTCCGTTGTGAGCAACTGTCCCCATGAGCCCCATGGTGATCAATGAAAGTGGGATTTGATTTAGTCTTTTTATCTGATGTATTTTTACCGGTTGAAACGAACAAAACCCAAAATTCCTGTTAAAAGACTTTAACAGTGTCTGAGGCTCTGCACACAATTTAAATGCTATACGCAGCAGGATTTTTATTTTTTTGTTTTTGTTTGTTTGAAGGTTTTTTTAGGGGGGTACAGATTGTAATTTGTGCAAAGGACGAACAGCAGTAACTGAGGGGGGGGGGGTATATAGTGAAAAGAGTTTTTAGCGCATAGATCTAGTCCTAAACGCCGTTAATTCTATCGTACATTCAACTTTTTGGGGACTGACAGAAATACCCAAGGCCTTTATGAGTCTAAAAGGGGATAACGTGATCCCAATATTTCCCAACACTTTATTTTTAATAGTTCAGTTTTAGTAAGAGTTGTACGACCCTCTGCAATACAAGTATAGCCCATATGGGTACCTTTCCCATAAAAAAATTTTGTTGATTTATAATTAATGATTAACGGGGAAAATACTTGGGGTCCGGCTAAAACAGAAACAGGAAGAACCCTTGACTTCTTTAGAATTAGAATGGAGCTCAATCAAAGTAACATCAACCGGAACAAACCTAACCAAGATGGCCCTGTTCAGGAAAATCGTAGAAGTGCCTTCTATCTTCAAAGTAAGTGCCGGGCCACTTCACCTCCTGTATTCTAACCTCCTGTAGTCTATAAAATGTTCCTCAACCAAGTACAGCGTGAAGTCCGCCTAGATTAGGGCGATGTTTAGCTTCCATGGCTCCGTTACATCAGACCCTTTGCCTACAGCCCGATCTCATTATTATCAGAACACGGAAGCTTCTCAGCACGAGACTTCCACGTTCTTCTCAAGGAGGAAGGCATGGAGTTAGGGAAAATTACAGAAGGTGTGAAGAGCGTTTGGATGAGGCTGTCGAGGTTGTCATGTTTAAAGGTATCATGTAAAGAAGCAATAGAGTAAACCATGTAGACTAGTAGAAACAGAGCTTTAAAATCAGAATAACGACTGTCAAGGACAATGAAGAAATTGTGACTGTGTTATGAATATAATACATGTATGAGCATTGGATCTACTTTCTTCACCAAGTAAAAGCGTTGTGAAATAGTTTCACGTACTTCTATTCACTTTCGCCAAAGAGAATATTACAACGTCCCAGAAAGCTTGTCACCACGACCACCAATACCACTACCATCTCGTCCCCTTCCCTCCCTCCCCCCCTCTCCCTCTTCCTCTCCCTCTCCCTCTCTCTCTCTCTCTCTCTC
>NW_004797695.1:495523-498060 GCF_000002075.1 Aplysia californica
CAAACACACACACACACACACACACACACACACACACACACGCACACACATACACACATACGCACACGTTTTCAAGCACACACGCACACTCGCACTCACACACACACACATACACACACACACACACACACACACACACACTCACACACACACGCGCACACACACATACACGCGCGCAGGCACACATACACGCGCGCATTCACACATACACACACATACCTCTCTTTCTCTCTCCTATCTATTTGTCTTTTTTTCTCGCGCTCTCTTTCTCATACACACGCACTCTAACACGCAAACACACACTCACACACCCAACAACCACAACAACAACAACAACAACAACAACAACAACAACAAAAACAACAACAAACGAAACAAAACTTTAGTTCGTTCTATTTATTCACCCGTACAAGCTTCACTGTGTGTATCTATCCATGTACCTTTCTGTCTGTCTGAGTTAATCTATCTATCTATCTATCCATGTGTCTACCTTTCGGTCTATGTTATTATACTAGTACTGGTAGGCCTGCATGCAAATCCAGAGAGGCCGAGAGACCGCATAATGTGTCTGTTATTTTAGTACCTCTAGTTCTGCTGACTGGTGTGTAGGCATTAGGTGCGCTTTTTTTATGCATACCGTCGTCTTCATGTTTGGCATACGCTCGAGATGAACCGAACTGATTTATTGGAACATACACCGTACCACCACCACCACCCCCAACTCCCTCTCTCTCTCTCTCTCTCTCTCTCTCTCTCTCTCTCTCTCTCTCTCTCTCTCTCTCTCTCATTCATGCAGTCCCTCCCTCCCTTCCCTCCTTCCACGCAAACGCTCCTTTTCCTTTGTTACTACCTCCTGGCTCGTTTACTCGCTTCTTACCTCAAAACCATTGAGAACCGACATATATACCACTAGCTAAAACCTTACCTTATGTTGCATCTGTCAACAATTTTACGTGCATGATGTGTATGCAAGTTTCTATTTGTATGACTGAACGGTCATTCAGAAGCCTGACTGAGGCAGGCGTAAATGAATTTTTGTATCCATGATTTGTGACACCTTAAAAGATAAATGTTCGTTCTCAACGCTTATGGCTGGAATGTTAGTTACAATCTAGGGATCTAATTTTACTAATTCTTCTACGTCAGTTATATGGAGGACAGTTACTTTGGGTTTGTCATTTTAGTGACATACGGGTAGCTAACTGTCTGTTTCTTCCACACCTGTCTCGCTTCCACCTCTGCGGGGAAAAAACGGTTCACCTCACTGGATTTAGTTATTGGCCCCAGAAGACTTACAATGTAGTCAAAGTAAGTGCGATGCCTCAGAGGAGGCTCCTTTTGAGAACCCGCCACTCTAACTAGACCCTTCCTATGAATATATTATGCTTGGTATGGTAGTTAAGCACGTGCTTCTGTGAGGTTCTAGTTAGAGTTTGTCCGAACATGTTAGCATCTGAATAAAGATCAGGATGTTACACATTGCCAAATCAACTTTCGAGAGATCTTTGTTGTTGGCAGGCAAAGGAGATGAAAATTCTACACAGCGTTGCTTCTGGTATTCCCCCCCTAGCCTAAACCGCTTGATTTTGAGTGATATGACTGGGTTTCATTCGACTGGTTTTGCTCAATTTGCCATTCTGACGTTTGGTTTTTGGTTTAACCCGACATGCCTCGAGTTCTGAATGACATAAATGAGGCATCAGTCAGCCATGTCTCCAAAAAAGTGCCCTCGGTATTGCAAACTAATACGCATTTCTGTGCGAACACGTACACTGGGAGCAGATTTTCTCAACTTTTGCTCGAGCAGATATTTTGATGGATGGTGATATCCAGTCTATCGATACACATTAAGGGTGACTGTGTGCCCTATAGAGTATGCGTTTCAGATGTCATTGCAGCTCGTTTCCACAGCGTTCAGTTTATTTTGTATACTTTCTGCCACAGAGCTGATCAGAAACTTACTTGTATTTTTATATAGAAAAGTGCATTGCTGCTGATAACCTACTCCCTCTATACGTTCTTATACTAACTGTCTAGCCTACTTTCCATGGAGTTGCCTTGCAGTCTACCCAAGACAAGAACGTAAAGACTCTACACTAACAAACGCTCGTGTGGGGAATTTACACTGGTCGTAAGAATGTACGCGCTGTGGTTATTCTGATTCAGACCCTTTGCCTACAGCCCGATCTCATTATTATCAGAACACGGAAGCTTCTCAGCACGAGACTTCCTATATATATATGTAATTTACCCTGACTATAAAGGAAGCAAGATGGAAATTAAAAATTTGGCACTCGCGGTACTACTTCCGTGCATAGTCGCCCTGCAAGTTGACACTCTTTTGCCATCTGCGTTCGACCTTCAACAGTCCTTGAGTAAAATATAATCTCGGATGGCACTCAAACCATTCATGCAATGGATATAATAGCATCTTCATTACCCCCACTGTCCTTTGAGAACATTTTTCAGAATTGGGAAAAGGAAAATGTCAGAGGGGGCTATACCCTGTGAAGAGGGTGGGTGTGTGTGTGTAGGGG
>NW_004797695.1:498160-500856 GCF_000002075.1 Aplysia californica
TCTCTCTCTCTCTCTCTCTCTCTCTCTCTCTCGCTCTCTATCTCTATTTCTCTCTCTCTCTCTCTCTCTGTCTTTTAGTGTATTTTCCATCTGAATGTCTGTTAAAATGTGAGTGCATCTATCTATCTATCCATCCATCCATCCATCCATCCATCCATCCATCCATCCATCCATCCATCCATCCCTCCATCCTCGTGTTTGGGTCTCAGGAGTGTGGGAGAGAACAAGCACATACAAGCGGCCAGAAAGGTGAACAGGCTATAACTGAAGTATTCGTCTTGCCGTCCTTCAAAGAGAAACAAGCTCTCACACAGTCTAGCGCTCTAGCGCAGGCTCCGAGGTACATGCCAGCAAACGTGTAAACAAACGTGGAAACAAACAAGCAGGTTAAAAATAATTGCAACTGAATGTCAGATATTTGGCGTAACGTACGAGCCCAGAATCAAACACTTTCTTCGTCAATGCTGAATTTGTTTATAGATCTAACCTTTCGATCACAACCGACCGATGTGTCTGTATACATAATTTTTTTGATGGATGTTTTGATGTTGCATTGCTGTCTGCTTCACACGTATGATGGTGTCTTTCGCCCAGCGATCAAGAGACCCGTAGCATGTCAAGGCATTTTGTTTATATGGTGCTATTCTTTCACATGATTCCTTCAATGTGATGCAGATGGGACACTTTTTTTTTAAGTTCCACTGTCGTAGAAAAGGTGTATCGGAGCCTCAAATGTTGTCGTATGATTGCTTCCATAGACCCTAATAAAGTCGTTTTGTTCCGAATCTCTCATAGAAGTTTTTCAAGCAATCCTTCGTCTGTGTATATATATATATATATATATATATATATATATTTATTTATGTAGAGACGTCATTACCTGTAAATAGTATCAAATGCGCAATATTAGATGTTACAGCCAATATTGTTCAAGACGTTTGTTTCAGCTTCTTGAATAGAGAAATGAATAGAGAAACTATCTTGCAATAATAGTAAGTCAATCTTCCTGGCGCTAAACCATATTCTCGTTATTAAGATACTCATTAGTTGAGCCGATAACGTCCTCCAAAAATGGAAGACCTCTCTTCACTGTAGCCTACTAAACTTATATCAGAGAGGGTTTACAGTAGTATTACTGTAAACTATCTGCTTATATACGCAGCTTTGGTGTGAACAGAGATTTGACACACATCTGTGACGTAACCTTGAGCCACATAGCACGGATGGTGAATACTTATGACGACTTGTTAGACCTACGTGCAGGAATGAGATGACTCGGAAACAGACCAATGAACACAGAGGAATCTATAGATCTACATATTATATTTGTGAAAGTTCGTCACTTTCACCGCCTAAAACTTCCGAACCACTTAACTTTCGAATTTGACAAAATTAATGGTGGTTCAGAATAATTTAAAGGGTGCAGAGTTTCATAGAGGAGCCTAAAGTCACTGTAGTTTAATTTTCAGTTTTTCATTATACAGTTTCGTTTAGATCTAATCTTGGGAAAGTCCGTCTTCAAAGATGCCATTGTAAACAAGTGAGGTTTCCGTTCACTAGCCGTGCGCCAATCCACATCTTTGAAATTATGGAGTGGACAACCACAAAAGTGGAATAGAGAGAGAATCAATCTATACATCTATTATATATTTGGCAACTTGGAAACACATGACATGTGTCACTTTTTTCTCAAGATTTATTGCTCCATTCCAGAAGAGTGTAAATATAGTAAGCCAATGATTTTCAGTTGATGTTAATGCACCGATCATTCCTTTAATCGAAAGGGGGCCCATCTAGTAAATTATAAATGAAGATAAAGGGATGCATTGTAGCTAACGTGTGTGCGTCTATTTATGTGTACGCTAGTATGTAGTCTGCAAGCGGTAAGACAGAACCAGAAGCCTTGGTCAAAACGGATAGAGTCGAACTTGCGCTACACATAAAAACGCAAAGTGTAGACTGCTAATTCATTACCAGCATGGCCCCAGAGTACGAGAGGGAGATCTACCTGTACCACTTCCGTGTGCTATTGCTATCAGAAATAACACCCCCCCCCCCCCCCCCCCCCCCCCCCCCCCCCTGGAAAAATTAAAAAAGTTTATTCTTCCCCCCCCCCCCCTTACTTTAACCACGTCACATTCGTTCATACCACGAGCTAAGAAGGCATTTTTCATGAAACAATACTTACTTACTTATCTGTCCTCTGGTACCACAAGGTGTCGAGGGGAGATGCAATTGTCGGACGTGGGCCAGGGGTGTTTTTGTTAAGTTTGTCATGTTTTTCCTTTGGAGGTTCTCTTTGACTCGGTCGATCCATCTTTTATCTTTTACTCGGGCTTCCTTTTCCGTTGAAGCCATCGAATAGCATGTTATAGGCCCTGAGACGCTCTTATTATGTGTCCAAACAACAATACCACAAAAGGCGCTGAAGCAAATAGGGTTCATTTTAGACCGCAAGGCAGAAGAGAAGCCTTGATGGGAAAAAAACGGCAAAAATATTTTTCTCTTTGATGAATATCAATAGATCTAACTTTCATCTTCTACATAGTTGCATAAGCCGCTCAATGGATAATCGTTTTACCTCTCCCTACACCCCCCCCCCCCACCTCTTTTCCGCCTTAAAAAAATCGAACCGATAAATATAGAATAGTTTAGAGAAACCAAACAGCTTGACATTCATAATATAAAAATAAAAG
>NW_004797695.1:500956-501888 GCF_000002075.1 Aplysia californica
CTCTCTCTCTCTCTGTCTGTCTGTCTGTCTGTCTGTCTGTCTGTCTGTCTGTCTGTCTGTCTGTCTATCTATCTATCTATCTATCTATCTATCTATCTATCTGTCTGTCTGTCTGTCTGTCTGTCTGTCTGTCTGTCTGCCTTTCTGTCAGTGAGTCTGTGTATGCGTTAACGTCCTTGTTTCCCCTTATGCCTTAAAGATTTGATATGATCTGTGCAAATCGAATGGAGGCGTGGTGAAAGGGAAATTACTCCGAAGAATTTTCTTAACTCGTTGTTGTTCTGAAAGTGGAATTTTCGTTTTGCCCCACCTTCACCTGAACTGAAGCCGGTGTGGACGCCGAAGTCAATTTGCGTTTGTTTGGTTGGTTAAAGTGGATGCGACTCCTGGGAACATTACTCAGGTGATAGCAAATTTTAACCCTTCAAAAATGACAGGCTTGTTTTCCTTCAATGTTTAACCCGTTCGCTGCCTCTGCTGAGATTGAAAGCCTTTTGATAAGATTATAAAGCAGGTCTGGCTGTAAAAGGGTAAATAACAAAATATTCTTGTAATGCTCTTTAGTGTTATGTTTTCTCATTGTTTCTTTCTACAAGTGGGATCCAGGTGTGCTCGTTAACTTTGGTGGCCAATGTTCGAGGGGTAAAACTCGATTAGAAAGCCCCCCACCCCCTCTCCCTCCGCCTGTTAGGAAAATACTTGACCTACAATGTACATCCGGGGTCTCCCCTCTCTGTTGGAACATATTTGGGTCACCGTGACGTCAAGCCCAAATGGTACCTTAATTTGTATCTGTGCCTGGAGAAAGGTCCCAGTTGTCGCAAAGCTGTTTTTGAGCAAGGGACTGGAAAGGCAAAAAAAATCGTACCTGGTAAAAAATATTTAACCCCATCAGAAAACACATGTTTAAACAGGGTGTGGGGTTTTTTTTT
>NW_004797695.1:501988-503666 GCF_000002075.1 Aplysia californica
ATTATTATTATTTTTATTGTTATTATTATCATCATCATCATCATCATCATCATCATTATCCTTATTATCATCGTTGGGCGAGTTTGTAAGTTTTCATAATATTTTTCTCCTTTCCAGGTGTCTTAACTGGCGTTGGTAGCAGAGTCTGACATGGCCATACAGCGCAAAGGCTTCGGGTAACACTGAGCATGAAGTTGAGATCGGAATACATATCAGGCAGAGCAAGATGGCTGAAGGTTTGTCCTCCCGTCCTCAGGGGCAGCCTTTTCCTGCGATTCGGTGTCGTTTCCATGCTGTCAGTCTTCATCATCGTCGTCTATTTTACCTGCGCTTCTTTCGACTCAACTCCAGCGGAGCTGGTGGAAACGTCGATAGAGGGCAGTCCAAACCAGGGCATCGCTTCCTACGGAAACACGATCGAAGAAAACAAATTCTTCCTTAGTCATGATTCTGTAATTGCTCTGAAACCTGGAGATGGCCTATCCGAACTGGAAGACCAAAGGTCTAATCTGCAGATGGATCAAGGCGTCGACTCGGATGGGGACGTAGATTTCAGTATTTCTGAAACCAGCGTGTTGGAGGAAGAAAAGCCTGCCGTTGTGAAAGCTTCTGTGGACAAAGGGGTAGTGACGCCCAATACAACAAACACTGGTCGTCATGGCATTGCACCTGTCAGATGTGACCCAAGTAAAAAAGTGTCGGAACTGTTTCACATGGTGAGTTGATGGGCTTTGTTCCAGTTATTATTATCTAAAACCGGGCTCATGAAATACAACATTGTCTCCGCCTTAGAACGCTCCAAATAAAACCCAGGTCCGCTTAAGAATGCTTTTTCCGTGTTGCGGAATTTTTTGTCTATTATTTGCATGTTTAAGAAATCCGCCTTAGGACGGGTTTTGAGCTCATGGCTATAAATTTCTGAGCGCTGCTTCACCATACTGTGCGCGGGTTGGGAAGAAGGGAGAGCTTGGCATAGATTAGCAGACAACGAAATCTTCACCCTCTATGTTCACTGACATCACACGTATTTCAGGCTCGTGTGTTTTTCTTAAGAAACAGGTTATCACTTCGACATTTATACCAACATTATGCTACCAGTGCCAGACCTGGACATTAAGTAAAACTACCATTGAAAGCAAAATCACTGCTTGCGAAATGAAATGTCTCCGCAAAACCCTTAACATCACAAGACGAGACGTGCAGAGAAATGAAGAAGTAAGAGCAGCTATGGTTTTTAGTCCTGTCTGCATTTCATTGAAAGGCGGAATAAAAAGGTTTAGCCACCTAGTCCTAGCCACGTATATCACCTAGCCTGCTAGCCTCGAGAGCCTATAACACTGAGCTCTCAGGCTATAAAGGTAGATGACGCAAAGGGTGGATTCAAGGCAATTCTGAGAAATCATAGTATCCTTACTAAGAGAGCTGCGGAGCTGGCCTACCATAGAAAACTGCATCTTCCCTCGACGCTTAACGGCAACAGAGGATGAAAAGGAAATAGTAAAAGTAAACGTAAGTACGTGAGCTCTACAAAACGGTTCAACCAATACGTGGTTTTTCGATTGGTACAATCACTTGCTCCTTTCTGTCTGTCTGTCTGTCTGTCTGTCTGTCTGTCTGTCTGTCTGTCTGTCTGTCTGTCTGTCTGTCTGTCTGTCTGTCTTGTTCCCACAACTCAGTA
>NW_004797695.1:505572-507400 GCF_000002075.1 Aplysia californica
TCGTGGCCAATAGGTTAAGGTGTTCGCCTCTTATTCAGCGGTCCCGAGTTCGAATCTGGGTAGCGACGGAAGAATTTGCTCCTCTCAAAGTGTTTTCTTTCTCCCCCTTTCCTGCTCTCTAGCAATGTTCTGTCGTCTGCTTTCGTCACCACTTTCTGCTTCCCTGATCTTATGGTAGGTAAGATCTAACACTTATCCTTCTCGGTCAAGGGTGAAAAATCTCGGAGGTCCCATTTGCACGTTGCAAATTGAATCCCCTTGTGGTCCTAAAATCGATAAGAGTAAGCTTCGGCCGCAACCGGGCAAAATTTTTTTAATGTCCTACCAACTGAAAAATGGCCTTATGCAGTTGTGAGCGCCGTAAAACACTTACCACCAAAAAAACATATAGTGATATTTTCGCGCCGTCAAAATACACTCTGAAACATCTGGTTCTCACTAAAACAATTTAACACCACTCAAACCTGCTCGTACGAATATACGTTGTTTTTTATTTGTAAAAAGCAAACCTCTCTTTCTTCACTGCGTCTGTAGAATGTGCATTTTCATTTATCAGAACTTAATGATAATAGATAGCATTTGTATAGCACAAATTCCCGCTAAACAGCAAGCTCTCTGCACTTTTAAATCTATATTGTTACCTCAGCAGACCTGATAGCATCCGGAAACAATTTCAACTTCCTGGTAAGCAGTTCAAGCTGCCATTTTGCATGCGTTGAAACACTCATACTGACACGATCTTTCACTGTCTATGGCTGGGTACCCAATCCCACCGGGGTGAAGTGGGGAAAATCTGTATTAAGTGCCTTTCTCAAGAATACGGCGTCAGGCGTGCGGCTTGAACCCTCGAACCTGCAACCTCACGATCACGAGTCCGGTTGCCTGACCACTAGACTGAAGACGCCAACAACTTTAATTCAGTACATGTATAGGAACCAAACAATCCTTTCTCTGCTCTTACTAATCTATTCCATTAAAAGAGAATTTCGAATCCTCCTTGAAAGTGGAAATAAGCCGACAACTTTCTATTATTTCTCAGGGCCCCATTAAGTTTCTTCCGGAGTTCAAGAACCCCTGTTGGCGGGAGAAGTTGGACATACCCATCGAGGACATGTACCGGAACAACGGGTTCGCACATTACTCACCGACCTACAGAAAAGCGTTCGGCCGAATCAAGGACAGATGGCAAAAGGAGGGCGGGGTCCCGGAGTACCGCTTGCGTTGTCTTCCTTACTTCTTCCTTGCCGGCCAACCGAAATGCGGCAGCACGGATCTCTACAAGAAATTGGTGGCCCACCCGGATATCGTGACTCCGCCCATAAAAGAATCTCATTGGTGGGGAAAGAACAGATATGGTAAGTTACAATGATCTCACGTCACAGTTACTACTTACGGTTGTCCTTTTCCCCCCAATAATTACGTTCGTATTTGTTTATAGAGGCACCAGGGATTCATATCGAGGTGCTGTTTTAGCAGATATGTTCGTCTTAGTTGCAACCATTGCCGCTAATTGTTTCCCTCGATGCAGCCACAAACGACGACAGCTGAACTGTCACTGTCATAATTACTAGATCTATGTGTCTCACAGCTCCATCTTCATCGTCGCCATAGACTTGCACGCACTCTCGTTTCCCGATTATTAACAATCAACCCCAAAGCTTCTCTTCGGCATCTGTGGTGGAATGGTTCAGTGATTGGTTGTTTCAAGCAAAAAATTAATTGTTTTAAATCAGCCATAATTTCTTTTTTTTATGTCTCTTCAGTGTGAGAGGTGAAACCCACAGCTTGGTCGTTCAATAAAAGAAAGACGCCCAGAGAGAGAGAGAGA
>NW_004797695.1:507700-509656 GCF_000002075.1 Aplysia californica
CGCAATCGTTAGATTGTGGGTTCGGGGGTTCGAGCCTCAGCTCGGTCCGACGTTGTGTCCTTGGGAAAGGCACTTTACGCGAACTTCCCACTTGGCTCGGACGATAAACTAGGAGGTCCCACCCTTTAAATAACCTAATAGTGTTGATAGGGGCGTTAAACCCATACCATTTCACCATTTTCACCAGAGAGAGAGAGAGAGAGAGAGAGAGAGAGAGAGAGAGAGTCACCCTCGAACACTTTACACAAATATCATTAAGCAATCGGAAGCAAAAGCGAAACAAAACTTGGTCTTACAGGCTTTTTGACTCTTTCTCTAAACAACCCTAAAGTCAACATCCTATCAAGCTTGATATGTGCTTTGATAGTTTCTCCTTTATTAAAAATCCCATGCCACAGGTAAGCGGACTCTTTAGATACTGTAACCGTAGCTGTGCTCTTGATGTTTAACTTGAAAACTGAGAACACCAAAGTCAAATCATATTCAGATGATTTCGAGAAAATGAGCAAAAACCTCATTCGCGAAATACAGTAGAATCTAAAAGTAATTTCCGAAAAGAGGGCTTAAACATACTTTTTTTTCTAGACTTGACCTTGTTGTTGTATTTAAGCTTCGCATCTCTGAACTAGAAAAACTGAGCGTAGAAACAGAATAGCGCTTCGCCAGTGCTATTAGTAGATAGATAGCCCTTTATCGCCGCTTTCGAATAACATGCATAACTCTATTTTAGGGAAATTTGACTTAACCCTGTTGTTGTTCTCGGGTCTTCAGTTGTAATTGTGTCCAAACCAAATGGACTTCAGTACTTATAACCGTCACAGATTTGACGTAGAGGTAGCACAATAGACTGGAATTTCTTCTGAGAAGCTTCATTTGTAACCCTCTGCAAAGCACCGCTGATAAATAATTTTGCGTTCTGTTTTAAGAGGATTTGTAAGAATGATTTCTGGAGATTTCATGTTCGAACATTTCAATGGCATTGCTGTTTAAGGGGGGGTTGTTGTTTTGTTGTTGTTGTTGTTGTTGTTGTTGTTGTTGGGGGGGGGGGGTTACAGGTCTGATTTACTAGTTAGCATACTAATTTTAATGCCTAAGTGTGCTTATTCTTCTCAACTTCTTTGAACGTTAAGTGCCCATTACCTCGAGAAATCTTTGGTTTGAAACGATTCCCAGTAGAACAATAATTGCTCCTCTCGACAACTCAGTCAATTTTGGGGGCTGGAGTCATCACAATCGGCGTATCGTACAGTTGCACACGTCAAAACATTCCGGGGATGTTGTTTTCCTTTTTCTTGGCCTGTATGTCTGATAGCAGGTGCACCGTCATAATATTTATAGCGGTCCGATTAAACTGCAAGTACAAACATCCCCGTGGGATGATAGGAGTGGAACGTTTAACGCTGGCTCCCAAGTGTCTTGAAAGAATGGTCGGGGTATTCACCGCGCCAGTGAAGTTATATATATGACGTCTGTTTTGTAACTGAGTTTTTGTTCGAGGGTTTTTTAAAGAGGATCGCGTATTTTATCTGGATAGAGATTTTATCTGGTATGTGTTGTTAGATGCGTGGAGGAAAAATCAAGGAAGAATTAATGTTTTCATGGGGTTTTTTGTGAGAAGCGGGGATATAATTCGTTCGGAGTTGTTTTTCTGGGGGTTTTATTTGCGGTTCGACGTTCGCTGAGAAAATTTTTGAGATATCTGGTCAGAAGTACATCAACACTGCGGCCATTTCCCGCAATTAAAGATCAAGATCAACAGACAAAAATGAACAAGAGGACGCAAAGATTCAAAGAGGTATAGGACCTACCATGCAGTAGAACTCTCCAACCTTTCTCCTCCCTCGTGGAAAAAAGAAAAGGAAGAAAGGAGAAGGGGGGGGGGAAGAGGAAGAAGAAAAAGAAGAGAAGAAGAAGAAGAAGAAGAAGAAGAAGAAGAAGAAGAAGAAGAAGAAGAAG
>NW_004797695.1:509896-513730 GCF_000002075.1 Aplysia californica
CCCAAAAAAAAAATAAGAGTCGTGTGTTTGGTTTTGCGTGCCCAGCAGATGTTTTCATATGTCTAAATAGAAAACGTTTTGGTATAGGAAAACAAACTAGCTTTGTGTTCCCTTGCTCCCATACATATTAAAACAGAGCTAAGCCGTCCGTTAGCAAGTACGCTGTTTTTATAGAACAGAGACGACAGTGTACATACTTCTGAGACGAGGTACGAAAAATACAAATGCTGTTGTGAGTTTCGTTTTCTAACGGTATGTCGTAAAGGGAGACAATAGATAAAATTTGCTTCAATTTGCTATAGATGTGGTGTAATTATTCTAAGCTGAAATTGAAACGGTTTCCGTGAGCAAGGTGGCGAACTGGGCCAAACCTGCTGTCATTGCCAATCTGAACTTTATGCGATGCATCCCAGCATAACGAAAGAGGTTTTCAAAAAAAGTACCGTCCCTATTCGAGAATCGAGCTCGTATTCTTGACGTTATTGAGAAATAAGAAAAGGTGGGCACAAATGGTGGTAACATGTTATGCATCACACCCAACACCAAAGAATCAAAATGGTTCGGACATCTCATGCGATTACCAACACACTATCCAGCAGTACGTGCGTACATTAAAAAAATTCAATGACAACAAGGCGAGAGAGGGGCCGAGAAAGACCTGGATAGATGGAGTCAGGGAAACACTATGACCCAAGCTCTCCAGCTGGTGGCAGAAAGACGCCCCTTTCTTCCCGCGACACCCAAAAGGGTATAAGCGGAGGGCAAAAGTAAAAGTAAAGTAAAAGATATAGAACTGACCATTTCACCACGGACACTGATGCATACCAAACAAGATACACGTTACAAAAGAACAAGTCACTACAGCGAAAACGAAGAAAATGTCATTCTTTGGACTTGTCTGTCGAAATAATGAGCGCACACTAGTGGATGAAGCTAACTATGGAAATGTGTGAAGGAGAAGAAAACGAGGAAGACCACGAGAGACTTATCTTAAATAGAAACTCCTAGTTCAAGTATTGAACAGGCCGGCAGCTGTCCAGAGATGTAAGGGAGTAGGGAGAGTGAAAAGAGGGCTTGCGGAGAAAAATGAGACTACAGATAGACGTATACAATAATTAATAAGTTTAGTGTAAGAGTGAGACTCACCAATCAGTGCAAACACCCCAAGAGATTATACGAGAAGTTTCGGAGAAAGTGACGTTCAGTGGTCCACAATATCAAACAAGAACTAGTGCCCTTATTGTGACATATTTAAAGAAAAACATAATGCGTTCTCCTACCGAAACGCCTGGAATTTCTAGTATTATTGATGTGTTAATGTGGATAGAATTGGAAAATGTCCTCACTTCCTTTGTTTTTTTTTTGGTTGGTTTTTTTTGGGGGGGTGTTGGATTTTGTTTGTTGTTTTTAACTTCAGCACTTCAGCACAAAAGAGAACAGTGATGTTCTGGCCAAGACAGCTAAAAAGTGGTATAATGATTGGATAGTGTGTGCATGATGTGCATAATCGACAATGTTGGCACGCCCACCAGAACACTCTGATGTTTTCGTTTTCCTCCCAGAAAATGATATAAACTGAGGTCATAAATCATGAGTCACCGACGGCAATTTGCGAAACAGGAACGTTTTCGACATTTGGGAAGCGATAACCTGCATAAGTGATAAGACATTGCGAATTTTCTTCCCGAGTAAATTGAAGGCAAAAGGTCACACCCAACCGAAGACCACCCAATCACCTACCTGTTTATTGTCAGACTAGCACCTGCATCACATTTGTTTGATTTTCTGCGCCAAGAGCAGATGCCCACAGACAGATAAGTGAGACGATACGCGCATAGCTCAAGAGCAACAATACAATGAGCTTGTTTGTGCAACATGTCAAGTAAATGTTGGGTGAGCACTTAATGAGATGACTAATTGAAGCAGTTGGGAGAAATTTGTATTCTGACAAACAGAGACACAACGACCGACAAATGGGCACGCATTAGGGAAACAGAAGAAGAAGAAGAAGAAGAAGAAGAAGAAGAAGAAGAAGAAGAAGAAGAAGGAGGAGGAGGGGGAGGAGGAGGAGGAGGAGGAGGAGGAGGATCGCTTCAATCGTACCCACTTCCTGATATCTCAAGGCACTTCAGAAAAAATAAAATTTCGAGGCCCTTTCAATGTACAGTACTACTTTCAAATACATATTATCATGTGCACAATCAACATGATAATACAATGCACTCGTAATACACCTACAAGGATGTTACATACTCCAAAATACAATCACTGTGGCCGCTGATCACATGTCTTGTTGAAAGAAGAATCAAATTGGAAAGTCAGGTGGAGTTATAGACACACACAAGTAGCTGGACTGAGTGCGACCTGACAGTCAGATGTAGATGTACATACATGTAATATGTATTGCAAAGAATAACAGTCAGAAAGGATACTCAACGTGGGGATGGACAGAAGAGATCTTCTGGGACGAAATGTGTAGTTTTCCTACTGAAATGACTTGGTTATCATGCTCAGGTAAGACCTCACCTGTATGCGCGGGTATGATTGTTTGGAATCCGTGCTTTCAATATGTGGATTTTACGTTTATCGTATCTCTTCCGCTGTTTAACAAATAATGTTGTGTTTACGGAAATGAACGACCAGGTTCTATTTCCGCTCTGTCGATTTAATAACTTGTTTATTTAACAAGCAGTATAAAACTGCAGCAATATGCATTTCAAAGTTTGGCAAGCAATAAATTGATACTTCACTTAGTTTCTAAAATAAAGTCAGCCAGTTGATTTATAGTGAATGAAGATGAATGAGCAAGGAACGCTTGTACTCGAAAGTTAGGATGGGAGATATTTTTACATTCTTTTCATTCAAGTGGAAGAAGAAAAAAGAAAAGAAAAAGGGGATCTATGGTGTATTGTTTTCGTCATTGTGAGCAAAGCCAAAAACATTTCGATAAGGGTGAAAAGTAGAGTTGTAAGTATTATAATGGATGCAAAAATGTAGAGACAAAACGGAGTAAGGTGAGTGTAAGGCGGGAATATACACGGATGTACCGGGTCGTGCGTGCCGTAGCAATATATTTTATTTTGCTGAAAGTGCATTCTGGTGAGAACCAATGAAAAGATACTATTTATGAGGTCAATGCCACCTTGACCAACCCAGAACGAGTGATTTTCATTGTTCTTTTCTTGGGAGAACCAAGCTGATTTTAAGAGTTAATAACTCTCAATGTGGCTATATCTCATAAGATACAAAGTTAAGAGCTGTTTATTTTTTATCTATATCATGAAAGAGACTCTTAGAGCACGAATCCACTACTGATTTTCACCAGAGAGTTAACTAACTGTGTTTCTGTGTCTCTTCGATTAGCAAGGCCGCTGTTTATTGGTAAAGACGTGCTCTGGGCCAAATTATGAGAAATGGGAGGGGGGGGGGTCTAATTGGACCACATAAAAAGGTGAACGTTTATTCTTGCTGAATACGTCCGATTGTCTGCCCCTGATACAATTTGTACCTTCAAGCAGATCTGACTTGTTGAGTTGTGTCTACCTGGTTTAACGGAGGAACAGTCTGTGTTACGTCCGGTCACGATTTGGAAAAGTAAACAAAAATAATCATACGATTGGAGGCTGTTATCTGTAAAGACAATGAGGAACTGGAGAAAAAGATGTGATGTGGGAGAAAGGGATTTGGAGAAAGGGAGAGGGAGAGAGAGAGAGAGAGAGAGAGAGAGAGAGAGAGAGAGAGAGAGTGAGAGAGAGATATGGAGAGAATGAGAGTGTGTGTGTATGTGTGTGTGTTTTAGTGTATGTGTGTGTGAGAGAGAGAGAGAGAGAGAGA
>NW_004797695.1:518510-521010 GCF_000002075.1 Aplysia californica
GATACAGGAAGAGAAACACTATACAGATGATGAAAACTTGTTCGATGAAGAGCTCCCGGATGCTCCATAATGTTTTCATTTATTTGCTTTGCTTTCGTAAATACCGTTAATTCATGGCCCCTTAAGTAGGTTTCCTTTAAAAGAAAATCTAAAGAAATAAATCACTATATGCTTCTTCATGTCTCTCTAGCTAGGGCCTTTCGTGTCTCGACATAATTATCTTAAAGCAGAATGCTTGATACAGCTTTGCCTAGGTGATAGTCATAGAGGAAGCAGATTGCCTAAGTATATAACATACAAATTCATTACCTCTTTAAAAACGCACATTCTCGACATACTGCAAAGCTTGAGGACACATTGTTTTAGGACACGTCTTCGTTATTCTTACATATTTTTCAATTCGTTTTTCTTTGTCTGAAAATGTTAAAGTCAAGCAATAACGTGATTTATGTGAAATATGCAAACTAGGGATTCGGGTCTGTCTATGGCTACTATGGGGGTTCGAAATGGCCTACCACAATTTGTGTTTTGGCTGCTACTGCTGCTAGTCGGACATAAGTGTCCACTGCGTCCTCAAAGAGTTAAAAGACATCTGTGATTTCTTGGACTTCGATAGGTGACGCGAGTGTGTCTACTTTGTGGTCGAACGACGACTGGTGGAAGAACAATGAAAACTGTGGTCAGAAAGCACCCAAGTACACCAACGCCCACCACCTGCACCACCTGCTTCCCAAGGCCAAAATTATCGTGATCCTTCGAAATCCCACAGACAGGTGAGACGAAAGGGCTGAGACTGAGTTTAGCACCACTCTTTATTCAATGTAGATTTTTTGTAACCCTGTAGAGTGCTCGTATTAATGTCTATTTTCAATAAGTCGATAAGAGTAAAAAGACTAAAAAATTCTCAAGTACATTTTAAGGCATGGGTTTGATTTGAGATCACTGGAGTTATAGTTTGCTTACTAGATTTATACTTCCCATACTTCCCATAATGCTTACGACTCTCTAGTCATTACCTTCCGGCTTACAATTGCAGCAAAGGGAAATTTGAAATGCAAGGCATATAATTTATTGTATAACTTAAAACTCATTACAAGTCCTAAACTTCCCTTTGTTTCGTTGCCAGTGTTGGCATGCGTTTTATCCAATTGAATGTTAACATTTACAGTTGTTCTCTTAAAAATTGTTTACAATGAATAATTTGTTAGATCTATTAATATTATTATATTATTTGCTGAGAATTAGATTTCGTTTTAAAAAATTACAATGTATTGCTTTATTGAAAAATGACAGGATATTTATTTTCTCCTGAATATTTATTCCGTAAAATTATTTTATTAATCGGTTTCCTAAAGTTCCTTCTTTGATAATTGCTGCTGTTGTTTGTTGTGACTGGTCTCACTTCTTAGTGCTCATTATTTTTCATTTCAGGCTGTACTCGGACTTCTTGTTTTTTCACACATCCTCAAAAACTCAACAAGTTTTTCACGAAGAGGTTTCCAAAGCCATTGACTCTTTGAACGAATGTATCCTTGACGTGGGATTACGTGCATGTGTCTATAATGCTACCATCGCAGCCAAAGCTAGGGTAAGACTTTGTTTTATATTATATTCCTAAATAACAATTTACTTGTTGTTTTGTTTTTGTTTTTGAATTTTTTGGAGGGGGTTTCTTCACAAATACACATTGATCTGGTTAAGATGTTCATTTTGTCGTTTACCGCCTCGCATGAAAGTAATTTTTCAATATACTTTGATGGAGCTGTACGGCCCCTTGAGCGAATGAAAAGTGCAAATCGTACTCGATTTTTTGTTTTCTAATGTGAATGTGCAATATATTCGCTTTGTCATTGTAGAAACGTCAAGGCCTTCTTGATCCTTTTCTATAACACTTTCCACTTGGCAAAATGTTTGGCTTTCGAAACGGCCAGAAGGTGATGTACCCATGCAAGTGCAACACAACAAAAATTTACTTATCCATAACATGCTCAAACAACTCTTATTTTTTCTATTTTTTGTTCAGTGCAACTGTGCAAAGGAATAGTTGATAATTGTATCGCCTCTGCTTCCTTTCCTTCGTGGTTCTGGGCCAAAAGAAATGAGTTATGTTCATGTATCTTGGGGGAACTCAAACAAAATAATCAAGGACAAAGAAATCAACTCAGTCGGTACAGATGTAACATAGTCCGCCATCTTTTCTCCGTCAGGTGCGACTTCGCATTGGCCTGTATCAGGTCTTTCTAGAAGAGTGGTTGTCCTTGTTTCCACGGGAACAGCTGTTGGTGATACGCCTGGAAGACTACGCTCTCCGGCCGCTCACCACCATGAAGACGGTCCATAAGTTTCTTGATCTCAGTGAGTACATGCACTGTCAGAGTTACAGAGGATCGTCGTCTTGACTGTATACTTGCTTCGTTACGTAGTTTTTGTGTCTTTATATTCCTCTACGGCTTGGAATCTTCTTCTCCTTCTCCTCCTCCTCCTCCTCCTCCTCCTCCTC
>NW_004797695.1:521110-522468 GCF_000002075.1 Aplysia californica
ACACACACACACACCACACACACACACACACACACACACACACACACACACATACACACACACACGTACTTACTCAGATTAAGCTAAAATAAATCAAAGGTAACAAAGGCCCTACCCCTCCCCGAAAACACACTTTGAGTATAGTATGTTAGGAAGCCCCATGGGGCAGACAACATATCTCGACCGTTGGTCTTCTCCTCCTTTCTTTCTGTCACATGTTCTGTTGGGAACCAATTCTGTCACGTGTTCAGTTGGGAACCAATCACGCACTTTACCTTCCAAATCCAGTACCGTTTGACGATATAATTAATAATCGCACCTACGAAAACAAAACGCATAAAAGAGCAATAAACATTTTACAACAAACTAGAAACAATCTCAATCTTTTCCTTCACCCTTTCCCCCCTTCCTTACCCTTGTCCTTGTTCTCCTGCCCGCCTCGTCCCTCCCCGTTCCCCCTTTCTCCCCGTCCCCCTTCCTTTGCCACCCCTTCCCCTGTTCTCTGCCCCCAACTCTTTCCTCCTCCTCCTCCTCCTCCTCCTCCTCCTTTTTCTTCTTCTTCTTCTACTTCTTCTTTTTATTTTTTGGGTGCCTCACTTGGTTTACAAATACAGGAAAGATAATTGAATTTCTACATTTACTGATTCCGATGGGGAGATTTGGTTTACAGTTGCGTTCATACATCGGTACGAAGATAAATACACTCAGAAATACATTAATGTTACTTTAAATATCCCACTTCTACAGGCAGTAAACATGCTAATGCTGGATACCACTATGTAAAATCCTGCTATACTGAAATGAAGAATAAAAACAACACTTTTATACACAAAAGCTCAATATTGCTAGTCCCCGCAATGCTGCAGCTTGATTTTGAGCTATATTATTAAAGAGGAATGCCCAAAGACACAACCAAGTAAACACTGTTGTTGTTGTAGTCAGCATGGTCGTTATTGGTGTTATAATATTGTTCCTGTTACTTGCATGCCTGTTTTGAACGCACCGTTAGCTCAGTTGGTATCATGCTGGATTTCGAAGTGATCTGCCATGGTTCGAATCCGCAAATGGAGTGTTCTGAAGTTGGGTTGTCTTGGAGGGCTTTTAAGGCTCTCCTCCCATTTGACTCGGTCCAATCGGATTAGACATTAAATTCGGAAGTGCGACTCCATAAAAAATAACCTTACAGTGTTGAAAGAGTCGTTAAACATACAGTTTGGCATAGTTTGCATTTCGCGTGCGTTTCTCATCAGATTTGTGTCGTGATTAGCGGTCTGCTGCCCCTTTAATTAAGATAGCTGGTTCTTGTCTGTTTTCGTCGTGTGTGGGTTGTGTGGGTTTTTTTGTTGGGGGGGGGGGTT
>NW_004797695.1:522586-525604 GCF_000002075.1 Aplysia californica
AAAAAAACCCCCAACCTTTTTCTTCGAAAGAAGCCCAACGAAAAACCACACGCTCAGTTCTAAATATTCAAAAAACAAACCTCTGGTTTCCAGACATATCCAATAGTCACTATCAGAAATGTACTTCTCGCTCTATTTCTGTTTTCCTCACCAGACCCTCGTCTTTTTTAGCGAGTTCTGTCAACATTAGTTTTCCCACGCTGAAATTTACGCCCTGTATTTCATAACTGAGGTTTACAATCTCATTAAGCCTGAAAACTCAAAGGAAAAAAATTTCTTTCATTAAAAAAATAGCCGGAACCAATTTTGCCCTATTTGGGTGAATCTAGAGAAATTTGACACAGAGGATTAGGGGGCTGGAATTTTCAAAGAAAGAGACGGATGGGGAAGATGCGGATGTGCAGGAAGGAAAAAGATTTTTTTTCTCCCAAAATCCTGCCACGATAAGCTTTATACACTTCTCCCGCGTTTTAAGAGTTCTTCTTCTTTTCATTCCTGTCTTGTTGGGTTAGCTGTTCCATCAATCGGCGGTAAGTGCTGGCTGTACGCTATATTTTTGCTTCTGAACGAATGCGCACAACGGCGCTCATGAGTGTGCGCCATGAAAAAAAGTAGCGACGGCATTTTTAAAAAGTAGGTGAAACCAGGAGCTGGTCTAGCTTCCTTAATTGCCCCCTACACGTCGCGCTTACTTCCCCTTCCAACGTGAAGGAAGCGGTGAGTAACGGGCAGTCAGGGCGAGTAAACATTGGCTACGCCTGAATCCTTAATAATTCAATTACCACAGGTCTGTGAGTTATATGACGTCATCGGAATAGGGGCGCCAGTGCTGTCGGTTTGGATTTTCCCCTCATTTACAGCTAGTAGCTACTGCACGGTGGAGCTTGTTGTTCCTTGACGTTATGCAAGCCGCTGGGAATAAAGAGCGTTCAAGTTAAATTCCACTAGGCCGTTCCTCGCGGGTTTTACTATTGCTTCTTCCAAGTCGCTGAAATAACAAACAAGGCGCTTCGAGGCCTCGCGAAAAGGAACCTGTCGGAGTCGCCACAAGACGCCGAGCTCGGGTGTCGTGTTACTTCCTGTTATCAAAGTTGCGGAAGGAACGGAATAATTTGTTCTACACCTGGAAGGTTTTGGTGTACAAGCTGCAGTTTTAAGTAAAGGAGATTACAAATTGTTGACATGAGGATTTAGTTAAGTTTAAGAGGAATGGGGGGTGGGGGGGTGGCTCAATGATGGGTAGAGACCTATTGAGCTCTCATTTTGGAAGTTACTTAACTTACTAGGAACATCTGGGGACCCGGACCTAGACGCTAGACCCGGACCCTTTCCCAGTTGGGTCACTTGTAATCCTCGGTGACGCAATGTGCGGGTCAAGTAGACTCGTACCCGATGATAAGTATGGGTTGTGGTTCTTTGGTAAAAGGAAAAGGCTGGATGGATACCACCCTGTGACTGTATAATTTGATAGAAAAGCAGCACCCTCCAAACGCATGTTGGTGAGAAAAAAAAATACAAAAATAGGTTCATATTCGTGATATTGTATAGGGTTTGGCTTTTTCAGGTGCAATGACATTATTTCCAAAGAACAAACTAGACTAACGCTAAAGAAAATGTGACCCTTTTTGGTACAAGGGCTTCGAATGTCAAGGTCTGTATTCCACTGTGTGAGGGATGAGGACAAAAATTTGCAGTCAGGCGGACACTGCGCTAGCTTAGATGTACAGAGTTGTATCAGCTCAGCACCAAGTTTTGAGAAATTTGACGTAGAAAATGTTGAGTTTCACAATGTGTCAATCTTTTTCGAATGCAATTCTTGGAATGTCTTGATAACGACTCCGAATAATCTTACGATTTTGACAGAGCAGATAGAATATTTGGTTTCTAACCTCATGGTATTAGTAACTCAAAACGGCCAAAAATGTCAGATAGAACTTTGTAATTATGGGGTAGCGACTGAACAAAATAATAAATTTTTATTATCAAAAATGAAGAAAGATAATTTTAATATGTAATATATAGAGAATGAAATTTATATATTAGCTGGGTACCCCGTTAGATGAACGGACTCAATCGTCAAGTCATTGTGGATTCAGTGCGCACTGCATATGAACGGAAGTCTCACTTGTTTACAATGGCGTCTTAGAAGACAGACTTTCTGAAGATTAGATCAAAACGAAACTAATGAAAACGTGAAAATTAAACTACACTGATTTCAGACTCCTTATATAACGTAGCACCCTTTAAATGATTCTGAACTACCGTTATTTTTTTTCAAATTCGAAAGGTAAGTGGTTCGGAAATTTTAGGCGACCACAGTGACGAACTTTCACAAATATAGTATACCAGCTGGGCCCCATTTCAATGAAAGGAATGATCGGGGCGTTAACATCAAATGAAAAGCATTGCTACTATATTTACACTCAACTGGAGTGAAGCAAAAAATCTTGAGAAAAAAGTGATACATGTGTTTCCACTTACCAAATATATAATAGATGTATAGATTGATTCTCTATTCTGCTTTCGTGGTTGCACACTCCATAATTTAAAAAGTGTAGAAACAGTGCGCACAGCTAACGAACGGAAACTTCACTTGTTTACTATGGACGGACTTTCCCAAGATTAGGTCTAATCGAAACGGAACTAATGATAAACTGAAAATTAAACTTCAGTGACTTCAGGCTCCTCAATGAAACTGTTCACCCTTTAAATTTAAGCGATTCTGAACCACCATTAATTTTGTCAAATTCAAAAGTTAAGTGGTTCGGAAGTTTTAGGCGGCCAAAGTGACGAACTTTCACAAGTATAATATATAGAGATAGAGATAGAGATGTAGAATAGCAAAGACCAAAAGTCTGGGAACAACGAATACACCGTTGTCCACAATTCGTTATGGAATATGATTCTAGACATTTTGAGCAACTGAGAATATGTTACCGTCCTTTGTACCACACATTCATACTGGCCCACACATTAAAAAATACCCTCAAATGTGCTGACACATCACTCATATATATA
>NW_004797695.1:525943-528510 GCF_000002075.1 Aplysia californica
ACACAAACACACACACACACACACACACACACACACACACACACATCCTTGTACATGATTGTTTTTGTGCGCCCACAAACACATGCACATATTATTGCTTCCCTTTGGTGTGTATGTAGATCTACTTGTGAATGCACTTGAAGTTCTTGCATTTCCGAATTTGTCTCTCATGTTAAATGGGTAAACCCTGGTTCTGTTATAACATAGATCTAGTAGTAAGCGACAGCTTACTATATGTAAGGCGGTTGATTTGCAAAGGAAACAAACAATGAAACTCTGCAGTAGAGCTGAGCAAAGGGTCGATTCCGGAACCGATTCCCACGATTAATGCTACGGAAGAAGCGTTCCGACTCCTTTTTACGTAAACCAACGGTTATCAGTTACTTTAATCATTAAAAAATCTTCTTCTTCTATTGTAAAGAATTTATTTTTGAAAAATAAAAGTTGATGTTTTGTAGTGATCTGAAATCAAGGTTATCCTAAATCCGGAAGATGTTCGGAGCCAACCAGGTAACCGCCGGAAGGAGTCACATAATTAGAAAGTAAGTAAGTGGGTTCGGAGTCGATTCCTACGATTCCTAGCTTTCAATAATCGGGAACCCTACCGCCCCGCATTACTCTATAGATAAATAAATTATACTTTCATGGTTTATTTATGGGATCGCTTTGCATATAGATCTAGTTGCAAGAACAACTTTGTCAAACTAATCTTATTTACGTCGTATCAGAAGAAACAAACTTGAGTATTTTTGAGAGAGAGTTCTTACGGGTTCAGCAACGCCCGTGCTATGTTGAATGAAAAATCTTTAACCTTCAATATGTTCGTATTTTGATGATGTCTCTAATCCTACGATAACACTCAACTCAATAAAAGCATCATGTACATTTAAACAAAATGTCTATCATGTTTTATAGTTTTGACATGTTTCGGATGAGATTCATAAATCACTCTGTCTCAAGGAAAAACCGTGTTCGTGATATTTAGGCTAGATTTTGATTAGCTGAATTGTACCTCTCAAAACAGAAAGAAATCAACTCTGATCCATTTACCATGTCACGTAAATGCGTTCAGATCTATACGCTCGTATACTATCTGAGCGTTTAGGTTTATACACTTCCAATAGGCCTATGAAGTATGTTAAGTGCCCGCTAGCATGGCCCCCACTCGTTGATTAGTTTTTAAGGGGAGGGGGATGAAAGGGAGCTTGTTACCCGTCAGGCAAAGGTTGGAATTTTTACCGACCTGCCGTATTATGTATCTCGCTAGTGCATTTGATCCGAATTTTGGTCTAATCCATTTTCCAGACATCTCTGAATTTAACATGCAGGTGGAACTGCTCTACAGTGCACGTTTTCCTTCAATGCAGGGTGGGTTTTACTAGTCCGAAATGAAAGGGAAAGACCTTTGAAAATTTTGACGGGAAAGAAGTGTACCAGACATATCGTTCCACGATTGTGTCTATCCGAATAAGTGGCTGACAGAGTTTGGCACACTTTTCGTTATGAACTTATATTTGTAAGTCGATTCTTTGCTCGAAGTAAAGGTCTTAGCAACAACTGTTCCTTGCGAATATTCAGTGACTTGAATAATCAACGAGTAGCCTAGGACGAATAACTTTAGTGGGCATCCATTACAGGCCTCAGATGGAAAGTTGAAACGATATTGCTGAACAAAGAAGTCGTTTGGACGTTTCATATAACGGGGACAAAAGGGGGAAAAAAGGGGGGCAGGGATAATGTATGATTGTAAATAACCACTGCACTTTTTGCGAGCTGCTCGCAACAGAGCGGATACAAGTAGGTCTGCAGAGCCAACCAGAAAGGCAACACTTTCGTTGTTGTCGATGTTTTTATTTTAAAAACTCAGAACATTTTCTCTTTAAAATCAACAGTGCATTCTTTGAGCAATATTGTTCTGAGTCATGAAGAACGTGACTCTCCAACAGTTTGCTCCTTTAAAAAAATAATTAAGAATTCTAAGAAACTTCAATGTTTTATTGTTTGGAGCGTCAAGAAAAATGTGGTTTTTGCCTGTCTGAAACGAAAATTCTTCTCTCAGGGGGAAAACCGTACCGTAGATATTCACTAGTTTGATAGATTTAATTAGTTCCTCTTTTAGAAAAGGTTACAAAAAGGGAGAATAAATTACATTTAATTGTATAATGTAAGGTGGGCTGCTATTTAGGATTCAGTGATGCTCTGATTTTGAATGGATGTAGACAGTAGATAAGCTTTGCCGAGTCCAACACCTATCTCTATTGGAATGTTTTACTCTTTTACCTGACACTTGCTCTAAATTAAAAGTCACATTTTTTCCATGTGAAGCTTTGTCTTTTATGTTTTGCTTCTGCCAGCTTTGGAAAAAGGTGTTTAAATACCAAGTCGAAATATTGTGCTCGTGTTAAGTCTTGTCAAAATCATCTCTACCCATGAACACACACACGCTCACACACACGCTCACACACACACACACACACGCGCGCGCGCGCGCACACACACACACACACACACACACATACACAGGCACACACACACACACACACACACACATACACAGGCACACACAC
>NW_004797695.1:528615-532979 GCF_000002075.1 Aplysia californica
GGGGGGGGGGTGAGATAACTCATTATCTTCTGGGTATTATATCCGTTGTAAGTGTTCTCATCTCTCACTACCATGTGCGTAGCCGAGAGAAACAAATCCTCTTGACCAGAAGAATACTAAACACCTTCTGTATAATATTATCTTCTTGGAGTTCAACTGTGCTTGACTCAGAAATGGCGACGAGAAGCAACCGGCGAGCTGATAAATAAATGTTCACACAATCTCTGGATAACAGGATAGTAGACAAACTGTTCCGTTTATTGCTGTGTCTGGTTCTATTTTATTTACTCAGCAGTGTTCGGTGAGCGGCCTGTTGTGTACTGGGCTTTCACAGTTTGTGCGCTGCACAACGCTTCCAACGTTCAGTATGGCCTTGCCTTAAAGTAAGAGCTCTTCGAAATGGGCTCCCTATTTAAGAGCCCCCCCTCCCTCCACCCCCATCCCCCAACCCTGAAAAAAATCGCTTTACTGAAGTGTCAGGAGGAGTAGATCCAAACGGGGTAAAAAGAAGCATCTGTAGATCAGTCTATAACCAGTCAGTGCTTTAATTGGCAGTTGCTGAATACGAGTGGTAAAGAACAACGTACTACCAACGACGTAAAAACTAAATTGTTGTTGCTTGCAACAAGATGGCGTCGAAAGTAAAAATAAAGGGAGATTTTGAGTTTGGAGGGAGTGAGAACGGTGTTTGAGGATAAAGGAACAGAGGGAGAAAGGGAATGGAATGCTGGTGCCTGTGATAAGAAGGACAACAAATTGCACGGCCGAGCTGTGTGGTGTAAAATCCATTAATTAGTGTAGAGAGGTTTAATACCAAGCAAAGAATGAATCGTATTTGACTCATTAACACACCTGTTTAATCATTTTCGGGTACAAATACAGACAGACAGCAGGCAGACAGACAGACAGACAGACAGACAGACAGACAGACAGACAGACAGACAGACAGACAGATGGACGGACAGACGGACAGACAGCCGGGCAGGCGAACGGGCAGATAGATACATAGGTAGATAGATAGATAGATAGACAGATAGATAGATAGATAGATAGATAGATAGATAGATAGATAGATAGATAGATAGATAGATAGATCTGTGAACCTTGGTGGAATGTGGGTGGGGGTCGCCGGTCGGAGGCCTGGTTCTAAATTGAAAGACAGAGCAGACTATGTCAACACATAAAAGACCGAAAAGAAACTAATTATAACGCAAAATTACTTGACTCCTTTTCGTAAGCGCTGGAAAAAAATGGGTGAAGATGAGAAAAGGCAATCAAGAAAGAGGAGTTGAAAGGGGGAGATAAGGAAGCTGGGTAAATTGCAAATTAAAAAGTGGGTGGGGCAAGCTGACAACTGAGGGGATTAGGGAAGTAAATAGGTGATAACTCGAGAGCTTTTGCTTGAAAAGAGTTAAATACTAAGTAGATAGCAGATGACATCGTCTCTAAAGGTGAAAAGCTGAACCCGGGCACGCTCAACTTTTATCTCATATTTTTATTGGAAAAAACCCAACTTATTCTGACACGCACTCCAAAATCCAAAAGGACTCTCTTGTTACACATGTGTACATCTGCCGCGGAATCTTGCTTGAGTTTTGTTCCTGTCTTTTTTTTTCCTTGTTGTTTTATTTTTTTATTTCTTTTATTTCTTTTTTTTTTTTTGGGGGGGGGGGGCTTTTTAACTTACGAGCTGTTCGTCAGACGAGGAATCCTCGGAACTAGTCCTACATTTCTTATCCATATCGCTTTAAGATGCTGATAACGATGATTTGTTACTTAACGGAGCATTTCGTTTCTTCCGAAAAATGACAGCGATTTTAAAAAAAAAAAATTCTCCGTGCTTTGATTTCCACTTGTCTAATGAGTTCTGCCACTCAGGCTAAGGGATCGAGTGTAGGCGCTAAAAGTGAAACCAAACAGCAGCATCATCATTGCTTTCATAGATTCTTATTAGCGTTATCCAATCTACTTTAATGAGCAATCAATCATCATCATTATCATCATCATCGTCATCATTCTAGAAATATATGGCCATATTATTTCTCAAGGAGCCGCAATCTCAGCACCAGCAACTTTCAAATGATTTTTCAACCAGGACAATGTTGAACAATAATCTTTTGTCGTATTCATAGCTAACATCTGGCACCCATTAAATGGAACACGGGATAAAAAATAATTCAACTTGTCTGAACTCATGACACGTCACATCGTACGCACCCAGAAGAAGGGTGGATACCAGACTAAGCTTCCGGTCTGTGGTGGAAGCGGGAAGGGATATTATGCTGAGATAAAAAGATCGGGTTGATAGGGAAAGGAATTGGGGATTGAACTTAGTACTAAGTTCGTTTGGCTTTGAGATCGTAAGGACATACAAAATGGTACGAAAAATGTGGGAGAGGTCCACAAATGGAGCCCTTAGCATCTGCTTGGACAGGGATGGCAGTCTGAAACAGAAGTTATACGAGTTTGGCTGCCGAGGTGCTGTAAGAGAGCGTGAAACTGGCAGACAGAAAGCGAGACAGACGGACAGACAAATAGACAGACAGACAGGGAGGGAGGGAGGAAGAGGGATGTTTTTGCGTTGACTTCCTGTAACTGTAGTTTGCACTCTCCCTCCCCCCCCCCCCCCCCCTTCTCTCTCTCTCTCTCTCTCTCTCTCTCTCTCTCTCTCTCTCTCTCTCTCTCTCTCTTGGAATGCAATACTTGTTTCGGTATTTCGCACATTCCAGGTTGGCCTAATACGGAGTGCCCGTTGGGGTATCGGATCGGGGCGGGGCCGTTTGCTAGCCCGATTGAGACGCAAGGGGCCTATAGTGGCACGAGCCGATCGCGCCTGACTCGTCGCCTCAAAAACAAGCACGTTTGTTTTCAGGCGACAAATCGGGCGATCGGTCCAACCCGACCCGACCCGACCCGACCAGACCTGACCCGATCCCATACGCAATGGGCACCCGGTTCATTGTTCATTGTTCATTGTTTCAGAGAGCAACATCCCAGCACTCCGGACATGTCCATTGATGCTCCATTGCTCTTTCCAAAATATCGCCGAGGATCTTTCCACTGATTGTGCCAGTGCATATCTGGTTGAGCGTTCTTCTGTTCTTTCCTGCTAGGATGCCAGATTTCCCGCTTCCTTTCTGTATTCCAAAAAGCACCATCCTCTCCACGGCAGTACTGGCACCCGGTATAACAAGCAAGGTCGAAGCAACCAGTTTCTTTATTACTGTAAAGTGTCTCCTGGGAACTGTAAAAAAAAAATGCACAATCGTACGCACAATTACCAAAGGGCAAC
Organism: Aplysia californica; assembly: GCF_000002075.1. Lineage (NCBI taxonomy): Eukaryota > Metazoa > Mollusca > Gastropoda > Aplysiida > Aplysiidae > Aplysia > Aplysia californica. The sequence continues at coordinate 531,908 of NW_004797695.1, forward strand.
CTTACATAACGACAGAGCTTTGTGGGGAAGTAAAGTCGAGAAACGTCACCGTACTGATGACCCTTGTTTATTTGGTTAGCTATGCTGATTCCGCGCCCTTAAGCAACCCGGCCAAACTTGATACCAGAGTAAATAGGTCTAAGTGTTTTTACTTGTTACTGACGAAGCTTCCTTTCTCACACCGAGCACGCTGCTCATTAGCTGGCATCCGTTTTTTGTGAGTTTTTTTAAACTGTTTTTTCCGTCACTACCCCCGACTGTTTAAATAGCACGATGCTCCAAAAGTTACTTCCTCTTTACCTCTCGGGAAAAGACACCCAAACTACGACAGCTGCAATAGAAATGTTCTTAAGGGAGAAGGAAAACGTTTAATGCTCTTCTGATTTCCCTTCACATGTTTCTTGATTAGTCTCCTAAAGCACCAAATGCATCATCCAAAACAGAACGCGCGTTTCGGTGAGCCATATTACTATTTGAATTATGACAGCTGTTCGTCGGATCTAAATTACCAGTGAAGTAACCAGAAATCTTGCTACGTACCACTATTAAAACATGGATCCCTTTTTGTGACAGGTGCATGCATTTAAAACATCGGTATATTTTGTAGATTAGCTTTGGACAGGGTTTTTTTCTTAGTTGTAACAGAGAGAGATAATGTAACTCACTTTTGAGAGTTCTGAGTGTCCTAATTTCTGTTGCTGTTCTTATTTGAGAGTTTCTTCAGAGTGTTAATCTGACGCCACAGCTGTAACACAAGTCTGGGCATCATTATGATCAGGTTGCTCTGTCTGTTACGGGCCTACTTGAAAAAAAAGGCTGCGTATACTGAAAAAAATAGTAATTCCTCAATATCCAATTATTTTACTGTATACTCTGTTACTCTGTTATTCAAAAGGCACAGACCTCTGATCAGAATTTAAAGTTTCTAAGCTCGTTTTGCTCATCAAGATACAAGAGGATGAGCGCGGGCGCGCGCGCGCGCGCGTGTGTGTGTGTGTGTGTGTGTGTGTGTGTGTGTGTGTGTGTGTGTGTGTGTGTGTGTGTGTGTGTGTGTGTGTCTGAGTGCGCGTGT
>NW_004797695.1:533079-534969 GCF_000002075.1 Aplysia californica
GAGAGAGAGAGAGAGAGAGAGAGAGAGAGAGAGAGAGAGAGAGAGCATTAATTTCTCTTAGTCTGTTTGTCTCTGCGTCTACCTTTTGTTTGTTTTTTTAACTTTAAAAAGTTTGTAAGTCCACTACTGCTACTGTGTCTGTCTATCTGTCTATCTACCCTTGTCTCTCTGTGTCCACCATTCTGTAGGTTTGGTCTGTCTGTTTGTCTGTCTATTCTTCAGATCATGAACCATTGGATACTTTCCCATCGAATCTAAATACCCCCCCCCCCCCCAGTGTCTTCCTGCCGACCTAGTTTTTTACTTCTCTGCACCCAGAACAGGAGCTTTGAATGCCTCGTGTTACTCTAGTCAACAGCGAGGTTACAAACAACTAATTCTATGTTCTATATTCTATTCTTACATATTGTTCCTGCTTTCATGCTGGCCAATAGCTTACAAAATAAGTTTTGCCGAAGGGAAGTTCGTTATATGCAGCAGGTAGCCTTTACCCCAGGCACATACACTGGGGGCATTTTGCGAAAGGTCATGTTTGCCCCAAAGGGAGTGAAGACCACGAATGTGCATTTTAGGTCAAGTAAATTCCAAATGGAGACCTCAACTAAACCTTTACAGCACTTTTAAAAGGAGATAGCCCCCGAAAGTTAAAGTTTGTAATGGGACTGAATTATCCCTAAATGTCAGGGAACGAGTTTGCACGAACATAGCATGATGAAACTTGGTGAAATTACACAAGATCATACGATTTACCACCGAGACCGTATGCGTGCCGTAAACAAAAATGTTCCTAGAATGTGGCCTATTACGAGGGATAATTTGCAAGCAAACTAGATTCCTATAAAGTTGTCAGGTATTTTTTAAAATTATAGATTCTAGTCGTCTTTTGATATTCATATGTTTGTCGTTACTCGCCCCCAGTAGTTAAGCATCAAGACCTTTGTATGTACAGTGTATTCCTATATTTATTCCATGGTTCTCTGGGGGTAAAAAAAAAATTAGTAAATATGATATTCTTGTAATGTACACGCTTTGTTTTCACAAGTTTTTTGTACAGTATTCATACACATATCATTTGCTCTAGCCCAGTCTCCCGTCTCTTGGTTTTGAAGAACTCAACACGATCTTATCCTGAAACAGGAACAAATGTTTTTATAGCATCAATTTTTTTGCCCTTCCCCGTAGCCTACGTCGAGGCCAAGCCCCGGTAGCCATATGTGTCTTGTTGCGACTGTGCAAACCGGCTAGTGTAGGCCCACTCTATTTTCCACTTGTTAATTGCGTTTTTGAAAATATTTAGAAGCAACGAAGGATGTGACTTTAATGACCTTAGAAAACTTGGGACCGTGGGGGGAAACAGCAGTGCTGCAGACTTAGAACATTATAGGGTTAATAAAATTAAGGATGATCCGACTCTCAGTGTTCCTAAAACAGACAGCTGTCGGATGTGGGAACGTGAAATGTCTGTGCCGGAATAATTTTGTAATATACGAGATTACATATTTTAACTGAAGGAGGGGTCGGGGTTGGGATGGGAAAGGAAGAGGTAGAGAAATAAAGAAACTCTCATCGAGAAAGGAAGAGTTACATATTTAATCAATTTAGAGACTTATAAGAAAAATAAATGTTAAATCAAGACCAAAGTCAGAAGGCTCTCGGGAAGGAGATGTGGGTGAAGATTTTTATTTCTCGGCTCAGCAACAGTTAATGATGCCGACAGGAGCCATTGGGGGGTAATTATAGCCGAGAGGTCCAGGGACCTCATTAATCATGAGGAAGTTGACTTACGCTCATATTAATGTCTTCGGAGTACCGGAAATGGTAGCCCGAAGTAGACTACTGAGTAAAAATATACGTACATTCAGCTTAGTCATTGAAAATATATAATGTGCC
>NW_004797695.1:536969-538246 GCF_000002075.1 Aplysia californica
TATTCCGTGCGCGGCGACTGACCCGATGGCTGAAGTGTAAACAGATAGATGCCTCACTAGATCTACCCGTTTTTCAAAAGAGAATCCTTACCAGTTGTCGTAGGAGTAAGTGCATGGCCCTTTTATCTGCGACTTTGGTGGCCTATAGTTGTCAGTTCTCACGAGTCTCCCAGTTTTTACTTCATATCCTGGAGCTCTTTGATCTTTGAACAAGAAACGTAACTTGACTGGCGGTTTCAGCTCTTTCAAGTGTTTTCCCCCTAGTCAGCTGCATCAAGGGGTAGGCATCACAGTATTTGATCCAAAACACCTACATGATGATCTTATCGAATCACCATGCTCAAAATCGTAACTTCAGAGTCAAAGACGGCAAGACGGGAAGAGATCCATGTTTGGGTGCCCTTGGACGGCAGGCTAATTACTGTCAGTTGGGTAGACCTGCACTCGTGTAACCTTTGACCTATTCCGAGGAAGCTCCAATGCAGCCTGATTCCCTTCCGTTCAGTCTTCACAGCATCCACCCTCAAAGACTACACGCGCAATTTCACAGCGCGCTGCCTGTTAGTACACTATCAGCTGCGTAATACATTGCCAGCTCGGTAACGCCCTCGACTAAGCTACTCTTCTTGAAAGACGCTCTGTAACTGAACTAAGTACAGCCATACCAGTACAAATTCACAGAACTCTTGAGTCTTTTAATGTCTCCCATTATGAGGACACCTATTGAGATCTAGGAATTACCTGCTATATAAATCCCCGTCAAGCACGAGACTAGTGCGCATCTCGGGCGCGCAAATGAAGAGAAAACGCCATTCCATTCTTGCCCTTCCTTTTGACCACTTTGGTTCGAAATAGAGTCTATTATTCATGGGATGTTCCGTGGCTAACCGGAATTACATCAGAGTGCACAGTCGTAGATAATTATAATTATAATACAAGTTTATGGTCTGTCCCAGCTACGGTACATAAGAGGACATGTAGTTGTTTTCAGGATGGTTTAAAAAAGATTGAAAATCTTTAGAATGATCTCGAATATGATATACCGCATGGCATATTATGGACTTATTTGGGTCAAGTTCTAGAATATATTTTTTAAAATATGCTTTGAGGTCCCTCCTGGTACTTTCAGGTGTTACCATACCCTTTCAGATCAAGCTGACATCAGAGCCAAAATGTGTTTATGAGCCAAATTCTTGTGGGAGCCACCAAAAAATATGCTAGGAGCCGCACCGGCCCAGGTTTTGGGTGGAAGCTGAATGTCAAGATATAATATATAT
>NW_004797695.1:539007-540237 GCF_000002075.1 Aplysia californica
GGGAGAGAGAGAGAGAGAGAGAGAGGGAAAGAGAGAGAGAGAGAGAGAGAGAGAGAAAGAGAGAGAGAGAGAGAGATGGGGAGTGAGGAAGAGAAGAAAGATAAGAGGGCGAAGGGAGATGAATTGTGTTGAAAAAGTAAGTCCAACATCACAGGAGAACGCGACAATTTGGAGTCAAAGAAAGATCGAAAAAGAGAGATCAGATCCGAGGGAGATAAAGAGATAATATAAGAGAAGGGAGAAAGAGAAATTTTAAGGTTATGCAGTGGTAGATACATACCGCCAAGAATCAACAAAGAAAGATACAGAAGAAGTTCCCTTCCATCTGCGATGACGCTTCAATCGGAATGAACATTCATATTATGTATTGCTTTGTTTGTTTTAGTAAGGGTTTTGTGGCGTTCGCAACTGCATAAGGTCATGAGCTCACGGAACACATTAAAATTAAACATTTTCAGTTTGGTAGGAATTAATTTTATTTTTGCCCGGGTGGCGGCCGAAGCCTACTCTTATCGATTTTGGGCCACTAAGGGATCTTTAACTTGTGCAACTTGCACACGGGACCTCCAGGATTTTTCGCCCTTACCCGCAAATGCAAGGTGTTTGATCTTACCTACCCTAAGATCGGAGATGTGGCTGAAAGGCAGCAGGCATTAAAAGGGACTCAAGGAGTAGCAGTACAAAGGCTGCAGAAAGAGTCAGGGTCCCAAAGGAGGTGGCAAAGGGGTAAGGGTGGGGGTGAAGACAAACAGACAACAGAACACATGGTTAGAGAGCAGGAAAGGAGATGAATGGAGAGCATTTTAGAAAAGAAAATGTCACGTCGCTGTCAGGTTTCGAAACCGCGACCCACTGAATGAGAGGCAAACACCGTAACCCCTAGACCATGAGAGCCCCCATATCCATATACATGTATTATGCGCTTGTTTCAGGTGCAACGATATACCAGTCTCGTCTCTCTCTCTCTCTCTCTCTCTCTCTCTCTCTCTCTCTCTCTCTCTCTCTCTCTCTCTCTCTCTCTCTCACTCTTTCTATGTATTCTTTAAAAATGTCTCATCTTTCTAATACACTTATGAATAATTTTAAAAATATACGTACTTTTTTTCCCCATCGAACATCCATCGTCCTTATCCCTCATAGTTCTTTTATTTGTATGTGACTATCTAGTATAATACAACACTGGAGAGATGCCAGAAGATCTGAAGAAGTAAATATTTACAGTATTGCCAA